>NC_139072.1:832689-872933 GCF_965140915.1 Aythya marila | reverse complement strand
CCGGAAGTGCTGCTGTTGCCACGGCAACGACAGCGCGGGCCCGGAACCGGAAGCCATCCCTCTTACCGCTCCCGGTTTCCTTAGCAACGGCGGCGCCGCGGGGCCGGAAGCGGAAGCTTATCCGGAAGCGGAAGCCTCCCGGTGCCGGTGGCGGCTCCGGTCGCGGCCCCGCGGCGGGGCGGCCATGGAGTCGCAGTGCGAGTACTTCATGTACTTCCCCGCCGTCCCCTTCGCCGCCCGCGAGCTCCTCACGGGGGAACCGGGCCGTTACCGGGCCCTGCCCCGCCGCAACCACCTCTACCTGGGCGAAACCGTCCGCTTCCTCCTCGTCCTCCGCTGCCGCCCCGGCCCCGGGCCCGGCCGGCCGGCTTGGGCCGAGCTCGCCGCTTCCCTGGCGGCTTTGGCCAGCGTCAGCCCCGGCCCCGGGGCTGCGGAGCCCGGGGGGGAACGGGAAGGGCCCGGGGGGGCGGCGGAGGATGGGGCCGGGTCCCCCCCGGCCGCGGTGTTCCGGGAGTGCCGCGCGCTGCTCACGCACGGGCAGGGGGCGCCGGGGAGGCCGGCGGCGGGGGTGGGTGAAAGGGGGGGGAGAAATGAGGGGGGGAGGGGGTAAAAGGGGGGGGTGGGGGGGGAATGGGGGGTGGAGGGGGGAAATGAGGAGGTGGGGGGGGAATGGGGGGGTAAAAGGGGGAGTGGGGGGGAAATAGGGGAGTGGGGGGGAGGTGGGGGGCAAAAATGGGGAGGAGGGGGGTCAAAAGGGGGAAGGGGGAGGGGAATGGGGGGGTAAAAGGGGGAGTTGGGGGGTAAAATGGGGGAGTGGGGGGGAAATGGGGGGGGTGGGGGGCAAAAATGGGGAGAGGGGGGTGAAAAGGGGGAGGGGGAGGGGAATGGGGGGGTAAAAGGGGGAGTGGGGGGGTAAAAGGGGGATGGGGGGGTTAAATGGGGCGGTAAAAGGGGGAGGGGGAGGGAAATGGGGGAGTGGGGGGGGAAATGGGGGGGGTGGAGGGCAAAAATGGGGAGGGGGGTCAAAAGGGGGAGGGGGAGGGCAAAAAGGGGAAGGGGGAGTGTAAAAGGGGGAGTGAGGGGGAGATGGGGGGGTAAAAATGGGGAGGAGGAGGGTAAAAAGAGGGGGGAGGGGGATACGGGGAGGGAAATAGGAAGGGGAGGGAAGTGGGGGAGTAGGGGGGTGAAATGGGGGGGTAAAAGGGGAAGGAGGGGGGGTAAAATGGGGAGGGGGAGAGAGATGAGTGGGCAAAATCGGGAAGGGAGGGCAAAGGAGGGGAAATCGGGGGGTAAAATGGGGAGAAGGGGGTAAAAAGGGGAGTTGAGGGGGTGAAAGGGGGGGAGAGGGGTAAAAATGGGGAGGGGGGAGGTAAAAGAGGGAGGGGAAGGGGGAAATAGGGAGGGGGAGAATGGGGGTGAAAGGGGGAGAGGGAGGTAAAAAGGGGGGGAGGGAAATGGGGGGGTAAAAGGGGGAAGGGGGGGTGAAAGGGGGAGAGAAATGGGGCAAAAATGGGGAGGAGGGGAAATGGGGAGGGGGTAAAATAAGGGGGGGGATGGTAAAATAGGGATGAAGTGGGGAGGGGGAGAAAATTGGGGGGGGGGCAGAGAACAAAATGGGGGGGCGTGGGGACGAAGGGAGGGCAGGAAGGGGGGGGTGGGGGGACAAAAGGGGGGGTGTGGGGACAAAAAGGGGGACGTGGGGATGAGGGGGGGGGCCTGGGGTTAAGGGGGGGGTGTAGGGATGAAGGGGGGGCTGTGGCTGAGCCCCCCCCCCCCCATTTTTTCCCCCCCCCAGCTGCCGGTGGAGGACCCCATCGTGTGCCCGGACGAGGTGATCTTCCCGCTCACCATCGCCCTGGACAAGCTGCCCCCCGGCACCGTCAAGGCCAAGGTGAGGACACGGGGACCTTGGGGACATCCTGGGGACCTTGGGGACACCTTGGGGACACCTTGGGGACACCATGGGGACCTCGGGGACATTGTGGGGACATCCTGGGGACTGTGGGGACCTCAGGGGCACCATGGGGAACTTGGGAAATGTGTGGGGTCCCCTCAGGGACCTTGGGGACACCTTGGGGACATCATGGGGACCTTGGGGACATCCTGGGGACCTCGGGAAGGGTGTGGGGACATCCTGGGGACCTCAGGGGCACCATGGGGAACTTGGGAACTGTGTGGGGACCTCGGTGACAGCTTGGGGACATTGTGGGGGCTTTGGGGACCTCGGGGACATTGTGGGGACCCTGGGGACCTTTAGGGGACTTGGGGGCAGCGCAGGGATCTGGGGACCTTGGAGACATCGTGGGGACCTTGGGGACAGTGTGAGGACCTCGGGGGTGGCCAAGGACTTTGGGGACAGCGTGGGGACCTTGGGGGCATCACAGGAACTTTTAGGGACCTTGGGGGTGTCACAGGGACTTTTGGGGACTTTGGGGACTTCTTGAGGACCTTGGGGACACCGTGGGGACCTTGGGGACATCACGGGGACACCCCAGCCCACACCTCACCACCACTTCGAGGCTGCAGATCCAGCACCGGGGCCCCCCTCCCCGACCCCACAGTGGGATTTGGGGACATCACAGGGTGCTCAGCCGCCCGGGGGTGGCCGTCCCCGTTGTCCCCATTGTCCCCATTGTCCCCAACGTGTCCCCAACGTCCCCAGATCGTGGTGACGGTGTGGAAGAGGGACACGGAGCCGGCCGAGCTGCAGGAGGGCGGCGGTTACCTGGGGCTGCTGCAGAGCCGTGCGCCCGCGCACGTCTTCCGCCAGGAGCAGGGCGCCTTCAAGGCCCAGGGTAGGGTCCCCTCGTGTCCCTTTGTGTCCCCTCGTGTCCCTTTGGGTCCCCCGGGGTCCCCTCCTGTCCCTCGGGGTCCCCCGGTGTCCCCTCAGCGCCTGTCCCCGCAGTGAGCACCCTGCTGACCGTGCTGCCGCCGCCCGTGGTGCGGTGCCGCCAGCTGACCGTGTCCGGCAAGTACCTGACGGTGCTGAAAGGTGAGGGGACGATTTGGGGACATTTTGGGGACACCACAGGATCAGGGGGATGCTATGGGGACACTATGGGGTCAGGGGGACGCTGCAGGGACATTATCAGGGCATAAATGGGGACAGGGAGCAAGTACATGATGGTGCTGAAAGGTGAGGGGAGGTTTTGGGGACATTAAGGGGACATTGTGGGGACACCATGGGGACCGGGGGACCCTGTGGGGACACCACGGGGATGGAGGGACCTTATGGGGACACTACGGGGTCAGGGGGACGCCACAGGGACACTATGGGGCACTATGGGGACATTATTGGGGTATAAATGGGGACAGGGGGCAAGTACCTGATGGTGCTGAAAGGTGAGGGGATGTTATAGGGACAGAAATGGGGACATTATGGGGACATGGGGACAGAAATGGGGACGGGAGAGCGTAAATGGGGACATTATGGGGACAGGACAGCATAAATGGAGACATTATGGGGACAGGGGACATAAATGGGGACAGAAATGGGGAGAGCTGGGGTGGGGACAAGGATCCCAGGGTGAATGGGGTGGGGACAGGGGACAGTTGGGATGGGGAAAGGGACCCCAGGATGTATGGGATTGGGGACAGGGGCTTTTGGGACAAGGACGGGGACCTTTGGGATAGGAACAGGGACCCCAGGGTGAATGGGATTGGGGACAGGGACATTTGGGATGGGGACAGGGTCCTTTGGGACAGGGACAGGGGCCTTTGGGATAGGAACAGGGACCCCAGGGTGAATGGGATTGGGGACAGGGACCTTGGGGATGGGGTCAGGGACATTTGGGATGGGACAAGGACGTTTGGAATGGGGACAGGGACATCTGGGATGGAGACAGGGGCCTTTGGGACGGGGACAGGGACATTTGGGACGGGGATAGGGATCTTTGGGACAGGGACAGGGACATTTGGGATGGGGATAGGGAGCTTTGGGATGGGACAAGGACCTTTAGAATGGGGACAGGGACATCTGGGATGGAGACAAGGACCTTTGGGACGGGGACAGGGACATTTGGGACGGGACAAGGACCTTTTGGGACGGGGCCAGGACCCAACCGTGCCCCGTGCCCGCAGTGCTGAACGGGTGCTCGCAGGAGGAGATCTCGCTGCGGGACGTCCGCATCCTGCCCAACTTCAACGCCAGCTACCTGCCCGTCATGCCCGACGGCTCCGTGCTGCTGGTCGATGACGTCTGGTGAGCCCCAAACGGCCCCAAAACGGCCCCAAAATCTCCACGAAACGGCCCCGACGGCCCTAAAATAGCCCCGACGGCCCTAAAATAGCCCCGACGGCCCTAAAATGGCCCCAAAACATTTCTAACGTCCCTCAAATGTCCCCAGCACGGCCCAAAAACATCCCTAAAATGCCCCCAAAACAGCTCCAGTGTCCCCAAAACATCTCCAATGTCCCCCAAATGCCCCCAAACCATCCCCGAATGTCCCCAAAACATCTCCAGTGCCCCCAAAACATCTCCAATGTCCCCCAAATGCCTCCGAAACATCCCCAGTGTTCCCCAAACGTCCCCAAAACACCCCCAACATACCCCAAACCGTCCCCAAAACATCTCCAATGCCTCCAAAACATCTCCAATGTCCCCCAAATGCCCCCAAAACATCCCCAGTGTTCCCCAAACGCCCCCAAAACATCCCCAACATCCCCAATGTCCCCCAAACCGTCCCCAAATGTCCCCAAAACATCTCCAATGCCTCCAAAACATCTCCAATGCCTCCAAAACATCTCCAATGTCCTCAAAACATCTCCAATGTCCTCAAAACATCTCCAATGTCCCCCAAATGCCTCCCAAAACATCCCCAATGTCCCCCAAACACCCCCAAAGCATCTCCCAACAGCCCCCAAACATCCCCAAGTGTCCCCAAACCGTCCCCAAATGTTCCCAAACTGTCCCCAAATGTCCCCAAAACATCTCAAATGCCTCCAAAACATCTCCAATGTCCTCAAAACATCTCCAATGTCCCCCAAACACCCCCAAAGCATCTCCCAACGTCCCCAAAACATCCCCCAGCGTCCCCAAACTGTCCCCAAATGTCCCCTAAACATCCCCAGTGTTCCCCAAACGCCCCCAAAACGTCCCCAAATGTCCCCAAAACATCTCCAATGCCCCCAAAACATCTCCAATGTCCCCCAAATGCCCCCAAAACACCTCCAGTGTCCCCCAAACACCCCCAAAGCATCTCCCAACGTCCCCAAGACATCCCCAAGTGTCCCCAAACCGTCCCCAAATGTCCCCAAAACATCTCCAATCCCTCCAAAACATCTCCAATGCCCCCAAAACATCCCCAATGTCCCCCAAACACCCCCAAAGCATCTCCCAACATCCCCCAAACATCCCCCAGCGTCCCCAAACTGTCCCCAAATGTCCCCTAAACATCCCCAGTGTTCCCCAAACGCCCCCAAAACACCCCCAATATCCCCCAAACCGTCCCCAAATGTCCCCAAAACATCTCCAATGCCCCTAAAACATCTCCAATGTCCCCCAAATGCCCCCAAAACACCTCCAATGTCCCCCAAACACCCCCAAAGCATCTCCCAACGTCCCCAAACCGTCCCCAAATGTCCCCAAAACATCTCCAATGCCCCCAAAACATCTCCAGTGTCCCCCAAATGCCCCCAAAACACCTCCAGTGTCCCCCAAACACCCCCAAAGCATCTCCCAACGTCCCCAAAACATCCCCAAGTGTCCCCAAACCGTCCCCAAATGTCCCCAAAACATCTCCAATCCCTCCAAAACATCTCTGATGTCCCCAAAACATCTCCAATGTCCCCCAAATGCCCCCAAAACATCTCCAATGCCCCCAAAACATCTCCAATGTCCCCCAAATGCCCCCCCAACATCCCCCAAACATCCCTAAGTGTCCCCAAACCGTCCCCAAATGTCCCCAAAACATCTCCAATGCCCCCAAAACATCCCCAATGCCCCCAAAACATCCCCAATGTCCCCCAAACACCCCCAAAGCATCTCCCAACATCCCCCAAACATCCCCAAGTGTCCCCAAACGTCCCCAAAATGTCCCCGCAGCCACCACTCGGGCGAGGTCCCCGTGGGCGCCTTCTGCCGCGTGGCGGGCGCGGGCTCGGCGTGCCCCTGCGCCCTCAGCGCCCTGGAGGAGCACAACTTCCTCTTCCAGCTCCAGGCCCCCGAGAGGCCCCCCGAGGACGCCAAGGAGGTGGGGGGGGCGCGGGGGGGGGCAGGGGAACAAGGGGGGGCAGGGGGGGGTTGGGGGCGCAGGGGGGTTTTGGGGGCGCAGGGGGGAATGGGGGGAAATGGGGGGAAATGGGGATATGGGGGGATATGGGGGGGGCATGGGGGTGTGGGGGGGGCACGGGGGGGGCAGGGGGGCGCGGGGGGGCAGGGGGGAGTGGGGGGGGCTGGGGGGTTTTGGGGGCGCAGGGGGGAATGGGGGGAAATGGGGATATGGGGGAATAGGGGGGCATGGGGATATGGGGGGGGTGCGGGGGGGGGCAGGGGGGCGCGGGGGGGCAGGGGGGTGTGGGGGGGCAGGGGAACAAGGGGGGGCAGGGGGGGTTTGGGGGCACAGGGGGGAATGGGGGAAACGGGGGGAAATGGGGATATGGGGGGGGCATGGGGGTGTGGGGGGGGCACAGGGGAATGGGGTGGTATGGGGGGAAAATGGGGGGAAATGGGGATATGGGGGAAAATAGGGATATGGGGGGGACATGGGGATATGGGGGGACATGGGGATATGGGGGGACATGGGGATATGGGGGGGGCAGGGGAACAAGGGGGGGCAGGGGGGTGTGGGGGGCGCAAGGGGGTTTTGGGGGGCAGGGGGGTTTTGGGGGCGCAGGGGGGAATGGGGGGAAACGGGGGAAAAATGGGGGGAAATGGGGATATGGGGGCAGCATGGGGGAATGGGGAGGCATGGGGATATGGGGGGGTGCAGGGGGTGTGGGGGGGGCAGGGGGGAATGGGGTAAAACGGGGGGAAATGGGGATATGGGGGGAAGTGGGGATATGGGGGCAGCACGGGGGAATGGGGGGGACACGGGGGTGTGGGGGGGTGCAGGGGATGGGGGGGCAATAGGGGATGTGGGGGGGGCAAGGAGGAATGGGGGAAAATGGGGGGAAATGGGGATAAATCGTCCTTTTTGGGGGCACCTTGGGGACCATCCCCAGGGTAACCCCATTTGGGGACGCTGGGGACCGTCCCGGTGCCCCCCCCCCCTTGCCAGGGACAGGGGGGTGAGGATTTTGGGGTCCCTTTGTGCCCCCCCCCAGGGCCTGGAGGTGCCCCTGGTGGCCGTGGTGCAGTGGTCGACCCCAAAGCTGCCCTTCACCAGCAGCATCTACACCCACTACCGGTGAGAGCCCCCCCCCCGACCCCAAAACCCCCACCCTAAACAGGAGGGGCCCCAAAGTCCTGTTCCAACGAGGAGGGACCCCAAAACCCCAACCCTAAACAGGAGGGATCCCAAAACCCTGACCCTAAAAAGGAGGGACCCCAAAACCCCGACCCTAAATAGGAGGGACCCCAAAACCCCGACCCTAAACAGGAGGGATCCCAAAACCCTGACCCTAAAAAGGAGGGACCCCAAAACCCCGACCCTAAATAGGAGGGACCCCAAAACCCCCACCCTAAAAAGGAGGGACCCCAAAACCCTGTGCCCAACAAGGAGGGACCCCAAAACCCTGACCCTAAACAGGAGGGACCCCAAAACCCCATCCCTAAACAGGAGGGACCCCAAAGTCCTGTGCCCAACAAGGAGGGACCCCAAAACCCCGACCCTAAAAAGGAGGGACCCCAAAACCCCCACCCTAAACAGGAGGGACCCCAAAACCCCGACCCTAAATAGGAGGGACCCCAAAACCCCGACCCTAAAAAGGAAGGACCCCAAAGTCCTGTTCCAACGAGGAGGGACCCCAAAACCCCCACCCTAAACAGGAGGACCCCAAAACCCTGACCCTAAAAAGGAGGGACCCCAAAACCCTGTGCCCAACAAGGAGGGACCCCAAAACCCTGACCCTAAAAAGGAGGGACCCCAAAGTCCTGTTCCAACGAGGAGGGACCCCAAAACCCCGACCCTAAAAAGGAGGGACCCCAAAACCTCCACCCTAAACAGGCGGGACCCCAAAACCCCGACCCTAAACAGGAGGGATCCCAAAACCCTGTCCCCGGCAAGGAGAGATCCCAAAACCGGAGGGACCCCAAAACCCCATCCCCAACAAGGAGGGACCCCAAAACTTCATCCCTAAATAGGAGGGGCCCCAAAACCCTGACCCTAAAAAGGAGGGACCCCAAAGTCCTGTGCCCAACAAGGAGGGACCCCAAAACCCCGACCCTAAACAGGAGGGGCCCCCCAAAACCTGTCCCTAAACAGGAGGGACCCCAAAACCCCGACCCTAAAAAGGAGGGACCCCAAAGTCCTGTTCCAACGAGGAGGGACCCCAAAACCCCGTCCCTAAACAGGAGGACCCCAAAACCCCGTTGCCAATGTCCCCATCCCCTGTCCCCAGGCTGTGAGGTGCCCCCCTTGATGTCCCTGTCCCCCCCCGATGTCCCTGTCCCCATATCCCCAAGTTACCAGGTGCCCCCCCGATGTCCCTGTCCCTATATCCCCAAACTATGAGGTGTCCCCTCAGTGTCCCCATGTCCCCGAGTTACGAGGTGCCCCCCTGATGTCCCTGTCCCCCTCTGATGTCCCTGTCCCCCCCGATGTCCCTAAGTCCCCAAACTATGAGGTGCCCCCTCAGTGTCCCCATGTCCCCAAGTTACAAGGTGACCCTCTAGGTGTCCCTGTCCCCATACCGTGTCCCTGTCCCCATGTCCCCAAACTGTGAGGTGTCCCCTCAGTGTCCCCATGTCCCCAAGTTACGAGGTGCCCCCTGACATCCCTGTCCCCTTGATGTCCCTGTCCCCCCCGATGCCCCTGTCCCTATATCCCCAAGCTGTGAGGTGTCCCCTCAGTGTCCCCATGTCCCCAAGTTACGAGGTGCCCCCTGATGTCCCTGTCCCCTTGATGTCCCTGTCCCCCCCTGATGTCCCTGTCCCTATATCCCCAAGCTGTGAGGTGCCCCCTCAGTGTCCCCAAGTTACGAGGTGCCCCCCTGACATCCCCATCCCCTGCTGATGTCCCTGTCCGCCCCCCGACGTCCCCGTCCCCCCCGATGTCCCTGTCCCCCTGACGTCCCTGTCCCCATGTCCCCAAGTTCCCAGGTGCCCCCCTGACGTCCCTGTCCCCCCCTGTTGTCCCTGTCCCCCCCCGATGTCCCCCTCCCCCTGATGTCCCCATGTCCCTGAGTTACGAGGTGCCCCCCTGACATCCCCATCCCCTGCTGACGTCCCCGTCCCCCTGACGTCCCCCTGACGTCCCCCTGACGTCCCCGTGTCCCCCCCCTGTCCCCGTGTCCCCCCCCCAGGCTGCCCAGCATCCGCCTGGAGCGTCCCCGCTTCGTGATGACGGCCGCCTGCGAGTCCCCGGTGCGGGCGCGGCAGCGCTTCACCGTCACCTACACCCTGCTCAACGAGCTGCACGACTTCCTCGCCGTGCGCCTCGTCTGGACGCCCGACACCGCCACCGCCGGTGCGACGGGGACAGGGGGACACGGGGACAACAGTGGGGACGGGGTGGGGACGGGAATAGGGACGGGATGGGGACAAGGGAGAGGGACAGGATGGGGATGGGGATGGAATGGGATGGGGACAGGGAGAGGGGACAGGGTGGGGATAGGGACAGGGAGAGGGAATGGGGACAGAGACAGGATGGGGACGGGGACAGGGGGACAAGGGGACAACAGTGGGGACAGGGTGGGGGCAGGATGGGGACAAGGGAGAGGGACAGGATGGGGATGGGGACAGGATGGGGATGGGGATGGAATGGGATGGGGACAGGGAGAGGGGACAGGGTGGGGATAGGGACAGGGAGAGGGGATGGGGACAGAGACAGGATGGGGACGGGGACAGGGGGACAAGGGGACAACAGTGGGGACGGGGTGGGGACGGGAATAGGGACAGGATGGGGACGGGATGGAATGGGGATGGAATGGGATGGGGACAGGGAGAGGGGACAGGGTGGGGATAGGGAACAGGGTGGAATGGGATGGAGACAGGAATAGGGACAGGATGGGGACAGGGAGAGGGGAGGGGGACAGGGACAGGAATGGGAATGGGGACAGGGAGAGGGGACAGGATGGGATGGGGACAAGATGGGGATGGGATGGGGACAGGGGACAGGGTGGGGATGGGGACAGGGGACAAGGGGACAGGAGTGGGGACAGGAATAGGGACAGGAATAGGGACAGGATGGGGATGGGGACAGGGAGAGGGGATGGGGACAGGGATAGGGGACAGGATGGAGTGGGGACAAGATGGGGATGGGATGGAATGGGATGGGGACAGGGGACAAGGGGACAGGTGACAGGGCACAGGATGGGGATGGGGATGGAATGGGATAGGGACAAGAATGGGGACGGGATGGGGATAGGATGGGATGGGGACAGGGGATAGGGACAAGGACAGGGGATGGAATGGGGACAGGAACAGGGGATGGGGACAGGGAGAGGGGACAGGAACAGGGACAGGAGTGGGGACAGGATGGGGATGGAATGGGATGGGGACAGGATGGGGACAAGGGAATGGGGAAGGATTGGGACAAGGCATGGGGACAGGGGACAAATAGGGAAAAGAGAGGGGCCGGGATGGGGTCAGGCTCGGTGGGGGGGACAAGTGAGGGGCTGAGAGGGACCGGGAGGGGACAGGGGAGGCCGGGAGGGGATGGGGGAGGCCAGGAAGGGACAAGGAGTGACCGGGAGGGGACAAGGGAGGCCATGAGGGGACAGGGGAGGCCGGGAGGGGACAACGGTGACAGAGAGGGGACAGAGGAGGCCAGGAGGGGACAAGGGAGGCCGGGAGGGGACAAAGGAGGCCAGGAAGGGACAAGGAGTGACCAGGTGAGGACAAGGGTGACAGAGAGGGGACAGGAGGCCAGGAGGGGACAGGGGAGGCCAGGAGGGGATGGGGGAGGCCAGGAACAAGCAGGAGGGGACAGGGGAGGCTGGGAGGGGACAGGGGTGACCGGGAGGGGACAAGGGAGGCCAAGAGGGGTCAGGGGAGGCCAGGAGGGGACAAGGGAGGCCAGGAGGGAACAGTGGAGGCCAGGAGGGGACAAGGGAGGCCATGAGGGGACAGGGGAGGCTGGGAGGGAATGGGGGAGGCCAGGAGGGTACAGGGGTGAACAGAAGGGGACGGGGGAGGCTGGGAGGGGACAAGGGAGGCCGGGAGGGGACAGGGGAGGCCGGGAGGGGACAACGGTGACAGAGAGGGGACAGAGGAGGCCAGGAGGGGACAAGGCAGGCCGGGAGGGGATGAGGGTGACCAGGAGGGGACAGGGGAGGCCAGAAGGGGACAGGGGTGACCTGGACGGGACAAGGAAGGCCGGGAGGGGACAGTGGAGGCCGGGAGGGGACAGGAGGTGGCAGCGGCCTCCCCGCCACCCGCAGGGAAGGCCCTGTCGGGCCCCGAGCGCCGCGCCACGCAGGCGGCTCTGGACGCCATCGTGTGCCACACGCCCCTCACCAACCTGGGCTCCTCGCGCAAGGGCAGCGCCCGCACCATCCGCGTCGCCTTCCAGGCCCTGCGAGCCGGCCTCTTCGAGGTGGGGGAGGCCGGGAGGGGAAGGGAGGCCGGGAGGGGAAGGGAGGCCGGGAGGGGAAGGGAAGGGGAGAAGGACGAGGGAGGACGGGGGGGGGACTCGTGGAGTCGCCACGGGTGTGAGTTTCCCCTTCAGGCCCTGGATTTGTCTGCGTGGCCTCCGGGTGAGGCCGTGGGCCTCCAGGGCGGGGAGGGGAGGACAAATGGGGAGGGGAGGACAAATGGGGAGGGGAGGACAAATGGGGAGGGGAGGACAAATGGGGGAGGACAAATGGGGGAGGACAAATGGTGTCACTGAGTCCCTACGTCCCCACCCTGACCCCATATCCCTCTGCCCGCCCTCGAGGAGAGGCTGGAGGCCTCCGGGGTCAAAAAAGGGAGGCTGAATTAGGGGAGGACAAATGAGGGGAGGCCAAACGAGGAGGAGAGGCCAAATTAGAGGAGGCTGAACGAGGAGGGGAGGCCAAATGGGGAAATTTATGGTGTCTTTACATGCCTACATCCCCACCCCGACCCCATATCCCTCTGCCCGCCCTCGAGGCGAGGCTGGAGGCCTCCGAGGCCAAAAAAGGGAGGCCAAATGAGGGGAGGCCAAACAAGGAGGAGAGGCCAAATTAGAGGAGGCTGAACGAGGAGAGGAGGCCAAATGGGGGAAATTCATAGTGTGTCTGCGTCCCTACATCCCCTCCTCGACCCCATATCCCTCTGCCTGCCCTCGAGGCGAGGCTGGGAGCCTCCGGGGCCAAAAAAGGGAGGCCAAACGAGGAGAGGAGGCCAAATGAGGGGAGGACAAGTGAGGAGGGGAGGCCAAATGGGGAAATTTATGGTGTCTTTACATCCCTACGTCCCCTCCTCGACCCCATATCCCTCTGCCTGCCCTCGAGGCGAGGCTGGAGGCCTCCGAGGCCAAATGAGGGGAGGCCAAACGAGGAGGAGAGGCCAAATTAGAGGAGGCTGAACGAGGAGAGGAGGCCAAATGGGGAAATTCATGGTGTCTCTGCGTCCCTACATCCCCACCCCGACCCCATATCCCTCTGCCCGCCCTCAAGGTGAGGCCGGGGGCCTCCGAGGCCAAAAAGGGGAGGCCGAGGGGGTCCCGGGCCTCCCCCCTGACCCCCCCCGTGCCCCCCCAGCTGTCGCAGCACATGAAGCTGAAGCTGCAGTTCACGGCCAGCGTGGGCAGCGCCGAGGCGCGGGCGCTATCGCGACGCAGCAGCCCCGGCAGCCCGGCGGTGAGGGACCTGGTGGAGAGGCACCAGGCGGGCCTGGGGCGCTCCCAGTCCTTCTCCCACCAGCAGCCGGCCCGCGGCCACCTCATCAGGTGGGTTTTGGGGCGAAAAAGGGGGATTTGGGGCAATATATGGGGGGTTTGGGGGGGAGTATGAGACTTTTTGGGGGAGTTCTGGGGGGAAATATGGGTGTTTTGGGGTATGGGGTCGGGCCTGGGATGCTCCCAGTTCTTCTCCCACCAGTAGCCGGCCCGTAACCACATCATCAGGTGGGTTTTGGGGCAAAAAATGGGGATTTGGGGCAATATATGTTTTTTTTGGGGGGGGAATATGAGAATTTTTGGGGGGAAATATGGAGTTTGGGGGGGAAATATGGGGGTTTTGGGGTATGGGGTTGGGCCTGGGGCGCTCCCAGTCCTTCTCCCACCAGCAGCCAGCCCGCGGCCACCTCATCAGGTGGGTTTTGGGGCGAAAAACAGGGATTTGGTGCAATACATGGTGGTTTTGGGGCAAATAAGGGCGTTTGGGGGGAAATATGGGGATTTTGGGGTGTGTGTGGGGGGGTTTTGGGGTATGGGGTCAGACCTGGGGACACCACCAGTCCTCCCCCCATCATCCACCCCTTTTGGGGATGCTTTGTGCCCCCCCCCCCTTTCTTTTTGGGACCGTTTTGAGCCCCCAGCCCTTTGGGGCCCCTTTTTATGCCCACAACCCTCCTTTTTGGGACATTTCGGGGTCGTCCCACCCCCACCCTTTTTTTTTTTTTTTTTTCCAGGTCGGGCAGCGTGATGGAGCGCCGTGCCATCACCCCCCCGGTGGGGTCCCCAGTGGGACGCCCCCTCCCCGCGCCCCCCCCGGAGCGAGCGGCCCTGTCCCTGGACAAGATCGCCAAGAGGGAGTGCAAGGTGCTGGTGGTGGAGCCCGTCAAGTGACCCCCCCCCCCAAAAAAAAACCCAAAATCGGCTGGAGGGGGGGGGATTTGGGGCAGGGGGCGCGCGGGGACCCTGTTTTTTTTATGGGGGGGGGGGCTGAGCCTGCTGCTTCGCTGCCACGTGCCACGGGTGGGGGGACACAAAGAGGTTGTCCCCAAGCCTGGGGGACAAAAGGGGACCCCAAATGGGGTGACAAAGGGGGTCCCCAATCCCGGGGGGGGGGGCACACAATGATTTTGGGGACGGGGGGACGCGTCCCGCGCTGTTTACACGATCCGGCTGCTTTTGGGGACAAAACGGGGGGATTTGGGGCCGTTGGGGACCCGCACTGCCAAGCCCTGTGCCCCTTTTGGGGGGGGGGGCAATGGGGACGTCCCCGCGTTGTCACCCCCCCACCCCCCCTGGCCACGGGTGGCACTTTACGTCTGTGTTATTTATTGGGGCCAATAAAGGCGGCGGCGCCGCCGGGGTGACGGTGACATCGGGGTGACAATGGCATCGGTGGGGTGGCGGTGACATCAAGGGGGTGGCAGTGACATAGGGGTGGTGGCGGTGATGTCGGGGGGGTGATAATGGGATCAGGTGACAAGGTGACAAGGAGTGGGGTGGTGACAGTGACACTGGGACGGTGACAAGGACACTGGGATTGTGACAGTGACGTTGTGACAGTGACACTGGGATGGTGACAAGGTTACTGGGTGAAAATGACACCGGGATGGTGATGACGTGGTGGTGACAAGGGCACTGGGATGGTGACAAGGACACTGGGACGGTGACAAGGACATTGTGATGGTGACAATGGCACTGGGGTGGTGACAGTGACACTGGGATGGTGACAAGGACACTGGGATGATGACAATGACATTGTGACGAGGACACTGGGGTGGTGACAATGACATTGGGATGGTGACGACACTGGGATGGTGACAGTGTGGTGGTGACAATGACACAGGGATGGTGACAAGGACACCGTGGTGGTGACAGTGACATGATGGTGGCAGTGACACTGGGATTGTGACAAGGACACTGGGATGGTGACAATGGCATTGTGACAGTGACACTGGGATGGTGACAATGTGATGGTGACAATGACATTGGGATGGTGACAATGACACTGGGATTGTGACAAGGACATGGTGATGGTCAGTAGGACACTGTGATGGTGACAAGGGTACCGGGATGGTGACAGTGACACTGGGACGGTGACATTGTGGTGGTGACAAGGATACTGGGATGGTGACAACAGCACTGGGATTGACAAAGACACTGGGATGGTGACAATGGCACTGGGATGGTGATGGTAACAGTGACATGGTGACGGTGACACCGTGACGGTGACACCTGTGTCACCCGGGAAGGGGCCGAGCAAAACGTCCCCAAAACACCCTGTTTCCCCCCAAAAAAAACGAGGCCAATTTGGGGACACGGGGACACCATTTATTGCCTCGGCCCCGCGGGGGGGACACGGCGGTGGCCTTGGGGACACGGTGGTGGCCTTGGGGACGCGGCGGCTCAGGCGGTGGCGGGCTCCTGGGTGCGGTTCTGGCGCTTCACCACGAAAAGCTTCTGGGCCGAGGCGGTGACGAGCAGGGAGTGGTCCCCAAACACCACTGCGGGGACATTTGGGGACATTTGGGGACACTGCCACCCCCCCCGGGGACACCGCGGGCACGGGGACAGGACGGGTGTGGGGACACCGCCACCGCCCCGGGGACAGCGGGGGCACGGGGAGAGCGGGGACACCGATGTTCTGGGGACCCTGATGGCAGTGCCACCACCTTGGGGACACCGGTAGCAGTGCCACCACCCCCTTGGGGACACCGGTGACACTCCCCACTACAGGGACAGGGCAAGTATAGGGCCACCGCCACCACCCTGGGGACACTCATGGCACTGCCACCATCTTGGGGACAGGACAAATACGGGGCCACCTCTATTTTGGGGACACTGGTGGCACTGCCACCCTGTTGGGGACACCGGTGACACTCCCACTATAGGGACAGGGCGAGTATGGGGCCACCGCCACCACCCTGGGGACACTCATGGCAGTGCCACCACCTTGGGGACAAGACAGATATGGGGTCACCTCTATTTTGGGGACACCAGTGGCACTGCCACCCTGTTGGGGACAGCGGTGGCACTGCCACCACCCCCTTGGGGACACCAGTGACACTCCCACTATAGGGACAGGGCGAGTATAGGGCCACTGCCACCACCCTGGGGACAGGACAAACACGGGGCCACCTCCATTTTGGGGACACCAGTGGCAGTGTCACCCCCTTGGGGACAGCGGTGGCAGTGCCACCCCCTTGGGGACAGGGCTGTCACTCACCCGAGAGGCGGCGGAAGGGGGGCTGGTGGCCGCGGGGCAGCCGCAGCCCGCAGGCGGTGGCCACCAGCCCCGCCAGCACGGTGGCCGTGCGCTCGTCGTTCTCCAGGTCCCCCGCCGACTGGGGACAGCCGTGTCACAGCCTGTCCCCGATGTCCCCAACGTCCCCAATGTCCCCAAATGGCCCTAAATAGCCCCGTTCGCCTGTCCCCAAGTGGCCCCAAATGGCCCCAAATGTCCCCGTCTCCTGACCCCAAAGGCCTCCCGTGCTTCTGCTCCTGTCTCCTGAGTCGCTTAGCCCTGTCCCCAACTGTCCCCAAACGTCCCCAAATGTCCCCGAAGCTCGCTTGTCCCTGTCCCCCATCCCCAAAAGTCTTGTGGCCCCCTTCCCAAAAGTCTCCTGATGTCCCCAAACATCCCCAATGTCCCCAAAGGGCCCCAAATATCCCCGTCCCCAGATGTCCCCAAAGTCCCCAAATATCCCCATTCCCAAACATCCCTAGATGTCCCCAAGTGTCCCCAGATGTCCCCAAACATTCCCCAATGTCCCCAAATCTCCCTTGTCCCTGTCCCCCACCCTCAAAACTTGTGTCCCCATCCCCAATGTCCCCAAACATCCCTGTCCCCAAGTGTCCTCAGATGTCCCCAAACATCCCCAATGTCCCCAAAGGGCCCCAAATATCCCCGTCCCCAGATGTCCCCAAAGTCCCCAAATATCCCCATTCCCAAACATCCCTAGATGTCCCCAAGTGTCCCCAGATGTCCCCAAACATTCCCCAATGTCCCCAAATCTCCCTTGTCCCTGTCCCCCACCCTCAAAACTTGTGTCCCCATCCCCAATGTCCCCAAACATCCCTGTCCCCAAGTGTCCTCAGATGTCCCCAAACATCCCTCAATGTCCCCAAAGAGCCCCAAATATCCCCATCCTCAAACACCCCCAGATGTCCCCAATGTCCCCAAGTGTCCCAGATGTCCCCAAATATCCCCGTCCCCAAACATCCCCAGATGTCCCCAGATGTCCCCAAACATCCCCAGATGTCCCCAAATATCCCCATCCCCAATGTCCCCAAACATCCCCAGCTGTCCCCAAACGTCCCCAGATGTCCCAAGTGTCCCCAAATATCCCCATCCCCAATGTCCCCAAAGGTCCCCAGATGTCCCCAATGTCCCCAAACATCCCCAAGTGTCCACAAACATCCCCAAACACCCCCAGATGTCCCCAAACATCCCCATCCCCAATGTCCCCAGATGTCCCCAAGTGTCCCTGAAGTCCCCAGATATCCCCATCCCCTAGTGTCCCCAAAGGTCCCCAAACATCCCTATCTCCCAATGTCCCCAAATGTCCCCAGATGTCCCCAAAGGTCCCCAAATATCCCCATCCTCAAACACCCCCAATATGTCCCCAAGTGTCCCCAGATGTCCCCAAAGGTCCCCAATGTCCCCAAACATCCCCAAGTGTCCCCAAACGTCCCCAAACACCCCCAGATGTCCCCAAATATCCCCATCCCCAATGTCCCCAAACAACCCCAGATGTCCCCAAACGTCCCCAAAGGTCCCAAGTGTCCACACATATCCCCATCTCCCAATGTCCCCAAATGTCCCCAAGTGTCCCCAGACGTCCCCCAGTGTCCCCAGTGTCCCCGCTCACGGCCAGCACGGCGCCATCGCAGATGACGAGGTATCCCAGTTGGTCGGGGACGCGCTCCAGGCCCTGCGTCAGCGCCGTCGTCTGGGGACAGGGGGGACACGGGGGGGACACGCGGGGGGTGACAAGGGGACACACGGCACCGCCACCCCCAGTGCCCCCCCCACTGGTGGCCCGGTCCTCCCAGTGCCCCCCCAGGCTCCCAGTTTCCCCCCTTTCTCCCCAGTGTCCCCGGTTTCTCCATCCCAGTGCCCCCCAGTTCTCCCAGTTCCTCCATCCCAGTGCCCCCCAGTTCTTCCAGTTGCCCCCCAGTTCTCCCAGTTACCCATCCCAGTGCCCCCAGTTGCCCCCCAGTTCTCCTAGTTCACCCAGTTTCTCCCAGCTTCCAACCAGTGCCCCCCAGTTCTCCCAGTTTCAACCGAGTTCCTCCCCAGTGCCCCCACTTTCACATCCCACTTGCCCCAGTCTCCTCCCAGTGATCCCACTTTCCCCCAGTGCTCTCATCCCAGTGCCCCCCAGTTCACCCCCAGTTCTTCCAGTTCCCCATCCCAGCACCCCCCAGTTCACCCAGTTTCCCCACAGTTCTCCCAGTGCCCCCCAGGCTCCCAGTTTCCCCCCAGTGCCCCCAGTTTCTCCCCAGTAATTCTGGTTTCTCCCAGTTCTCCCAGTTTCCTCCCAGTAACCCCATCCCAGTGCCCCCCAGTGCCTCCCAGTTTCCCCCCAGCTCTCCCAGTTCCCCACCCCAGTGCCCCCAAGTTCTCCCAGTTTCCAACCAGTGCCCCCATCTTCCTCCCAGTAATCCCACTTTCCCCCAGTGCTCCCATCCCAGTGCCCCCCAGTTCACCCAGTTTCCCCCCAGTGATTCCAGTTCCCCCCCAGTTCTCCCAGTTCCCCATCCCAGCGCCCCCCAGGCTCCCAGTTCTCCACCAGTTCTCCCAGTGTCTCCCAGTTTTCCCCAAGGTCTCCCAGTTTCCCCCCAGTTCTCCCAGTACCTCCCAGTTTCCAACCAGTGCCCCCTAGTTCTCCCAGTTACCCGTCCCAGTGCCCCCCACTTCTCCCAGTTTCCCCCCAGTTTCCCTGTAACGCTCCCATCCCAGTACCACCCAGGCTCCCAGCTGCCCCCCAGTTCTCCCAGTACCTCCCAGTTTCCAACCACTGCCCCCCAGTTCTCCCAGTACCTCCCAGTTTCCCCACCCCAGTGCCCCCAATTTCTCTCCCAGTTCTCCCAGTGCCCCCCAGTTCACCCAGTTTCCCCCCAGATTCCCCCCCAGTGTCCCCCAGTTTCCCCCCAGTGCCTCCCAGTTCCCCCAGTTCCCCTCTCACCATCTCCCCTCTCCGGCCCCGGTCAGCTGACCGCCGAGCCCCGCCCCTTTCCCATCCAGTCACCCGATTGGCTGAGAGCCCCGTCCATCACCCACCACGCTCCGCCCCTCATCTCCCGCCCCTCCCCTCTCTGCCTGCCAATGGGAGCGCGCGCCGCGGGGAAGGGGGCGTGGTTTATTCGTTAATATTAATTAGGTCATTTGCATAAAGCGCGCGCCTGCGCTTCCTGTGTTCCTGTGCACCCCCCAAACTGGGAAAATCGTTCTCCCAGTAACCCGCCCATACTGGGAACCCTCCCATTTTCCCCCCCAAACTGGGACTCCCCCAGTTCCACCCCCAAACTGGGAACCCCCCCAGTGCCCCCCCCATACTGGGACCCCCCCCCAGTGCCTCCCCCATACTGGGACCCCCAGTACCCCCCCAAACTGGGATCCCCCCCAGTGCCCCCCCCCATACTGGGACCTCTCCAGTATCCCCCCCATACTGGGACCCCCCCAGTGCCCCCCCCATACTGGGACCCCCCCAATTCCATTCCCAATCTGGGACCCCCCCAGTGCCCTCCCCCCATACTGGGACCTCCCCAGTATCCCCCCCATACTGGAACCCCTCCAATTCCCCCCTCCCAAACTGGACCCCCCCCCCCCCCCCCCATTGCCCTCCCCATTCTGGGGCCCCCCAATTCCCCTCCCCACTGAGACCCCCCCAATAATTGCCCCCCCCCCCCTTGGGGACACCCCGAGGTCCCCTCGTCACCCCAATGAGAGGCAGCACCACGGGGGGGGCTGCTCGGGGGCTTTATTTCCTTTTGGGGGGGGGTTCCGGGGGTCTTCAAGGCCCTGGGGGCACCCACTGGGGCTCTGCTGTCCCCGGGGGGTGTCCCCAGGCCTCGTCCCCCCCCCTTGGGGGTGGAGGGGGGGCTCAGCTGCCTTGGGGACACCCCTGGGGCTGCCCCCTTTGTTTGGGGACACCCCCAGGGATCCCCCCCCGTCCTTTGGGGACACCCCCGGGGGTCCCCCCTTTTTCTTGGGGACACCCCCGGGGCCCCCCCTCTTTCTTGGGGACACACCCGGGATCCCATTTTCTTTGGGGACATCCCTGGGGGGGTCTCCCCTGTCCTTTGGGGACACCCCCGGGGGTCTCCCCTCTTTCTTGGGGTCACCCCTGGGGGTCCCATTTCCCATGGGGACACCCCCCAGGGGTCCCATTTTCTTCGGGGACATCCCTGGGGGGGGTCTCCCCTGTCCCTTGGGGACACCCTCAGATTCCAATTTCTTTGGGGATGTCCCTGGGGGGGTCTCCCCTGTCCTTTGGGGACACCCCCGGGGGTCTCCCCTCTTTCTTGGGGTCACCCCCACGGGTCCCATTTCCCTTGGGGACACCCCCAGGGCCCTCCCCTCTTTCTTGGGGACATCCCTGGGGGGGTCTCCTCTGTTCTTTGGGGACACCCCCAGGGGTCCCCTTTCCTTTGGGGACCCCCCCAGGGCTCCCCCCTCTTTTTTGGGTACACCCCCAATCCCACCTCCTCAACCCCACCCCAGGGCGGAAAATAGAGGGTGGAGGGACCCATTTTCACCCCCCCCCACCCCTTTTAACCCCCCTACCCCCCTCCCTAAAGACTTGGAAGGGCGCCCCGTGGCCCGGCACCACCACGTCGGCCACCTCCAGCACCCTCCGGCGGCTCCGTTCCTGCTCGGGGGGGTCCTCGCTCAGCGCCCCCCACACCCCCTGGTCCCCCTCCCTCTCGAACAAATCCCCCGCCGCCACCACCGTCCCCAGCTCCGTCCCCTTCACCGCCACGCTGACGTGGGGCCCGCACGTGGCCCGGGTGGGCAACACCTCCACGTAACCCGGGTGGGGGCGTAAGGGACCCCCGGGCCAAATCTACGGGGACAAAACGCCCCCCTCGTTGTCATTGTCCCCCCCCCAAGGCCGGCTGAGGTCGAAGCCCACCAGCACCCAGGCCCGGGGGAAGAGGTTGAGGTTCCCCACGTGGTCCGAGTGGCCGTGGGTGCAAAGGACGTGGGTGACGGATTCGGGGGGGGGTCCCGGCGGCTTCCAGTTGAGCCAGGAGGCGCCGGCAGCCCCACGGCCCCCCCGTGTCCACCAGGGCGGTGACGGGACCCCCCCGGATGAGGGTGACGGAGCAGTCGGCGAGGAAGGAGCCGTCCTCATCCTCGGGGTGGCTGTAGCCTTCCTGCAGCACCCGCACGCTGTACGGGGTGCCCGGCACTTCGAGGGCACCCAAGGGTGCTGTGCGCACCCCCGGCAGCATTTTTTATTTATTTATTATTATTTTTTTTTTTTTTTTGGGGGGGTCGTCAGGGGGCTGAGGTCATCAGGCTGCAGAAGGGGAGGGGAAGGGGTCAGGGAGGCCCCCCCAGGGATCCTACAGCCCCTCAGGGACCCCAAAGGTGGCTCCTGGCACCCCTCAGGACTCCAAGCCCCCCCCCCCCCCATGACCCCAATCACGCCCCCATTGCCCCAATGCCCCCCCCACATCTGTCCCCATGACCCCAGTGTCCCCCCCCCACCCCTATGGTCCTTCTATGACCCCAATTTTCCCCCAATCCCCTCCATGACCCCAAAGGTCTCCCCCATGGCCCCCCAGGACCCCAATTGCCCCCCCCCATGACCCCAATGTTCCCCAATCACCCCCAGGACCCCAATGCCCCCCCCCAAGGTCCACCCATGACCTCGGTTGTCCCCCCAATCCCCCCCCATGACCCCAATGCCCCCCCCACCTGCCCCTATGACCCCAATGTGCCCCCTCCTCACTCCAATGGTCCCCCAGTGACCCCCCCAATTGTCCCCCCTGACCCCAATTGTCCCCCCCCCGAACCCCAACGTTTCCCCCCATCACCCCCACGACCCAATGCCACCCCCAACACCCCAATTGTCCCCCAGTACCCCCAGTACCCCAATGTCCCCCCCACCATGGCCCCCCATCACCCCAATTGCCCCCCCATGACCCCAATGCCCCCCCCAACACCCCCATGACCCCAATAATCCTCCCCGGCCCCAATTAGCCCCAATTGCCCCCTCCGTCCCCCCTTTACCCCCCGTTTTTTCCCCCCATCCCCCCCAAAATGACGGAACTCCGCCACCCCTCTGGGCGCCGCCATCTTTAAAGCGAAGCCGCCTTGCGCGCCGCCATCTTGGAAACTGAACCCGTCCCCCGCATGGGCGCCGCCATCTTGGCGAGGAGGACGGCAAGGGGCGAGGGACAAAATACCTCAAAAGGCGTTTTCACGCTCCTCTTTTCCTCTCCGTGTCCCGGGGGGCTCGAGGCTGCTCGCAGGATCCCGGAGGGTCCCGGGGGGTCCCGGTGTCGCCGCTCCAAGGCTTCGGCGGGGCCAGAACCGGGCCTTGCGAAAGGAACGGCGGCGAAGCCACCGCGCATGCGCAGCGCTCCCCCGCCCCTCCCGCCGAGGAGCCTTACGCATGCGCAGAGCCCGCCCCGCCGCCGCCGCACAGGTCCTGGCAGGGCGGTAGTGAGCAGCGGAGCGGCCGCGGGAAGGCTCCGCCGCGCTCGGGGCCGGTGAATCCGCGGCGCTTTCCCCTGCCAGGACCCGGCGGAGCGGCGGCGGAGACAAGATGGCGGCGGGCAGCGGGGAGGCGGCGTGAGGGGGGCGGCGCTGGGCCCCGGGGCGCGCCCGGTAACGGGGTTCGGGTTCCCCCCTCCCCCCGGGTGCTTCCGGTATTGCGGTCCCCCCTCCGTGTGCGCCCCCTATCGCGGTCCCCCATCCTTGAGTTCCCGGCATTTGGGTTCCCCCCCTCTTCGGTTCCGCCCCCCCCCCACACCCAATTTTGGGGTCCCCCCCCTTAAACTCCCGGTATTTAGGGTTCCCCCCCATACACCCAATTTCGGAGTCTCCCCCCTTGAGGTCTCCTCCCCCATATTCCAAATTTTGCCCCCCCCCCCCTTGAGGTCCCGGTCTTTAGGGTCCCCCCCAAAGCTCTTGTCTCTTATTTAGGGTCCCCCATAAACACTTTATTTCGGGTCCCCTGTAAACTTCTTGTCTTTTATTTAGGGTCTTCCTCCCCAAACACCTCGTCCTTTATTGAGGATCCCCCCAAACCTCTTATCTTTCATTTAGGGTCCCCCATAACCTTGTCCTTTATTTAGGGTCCCCCATGAACCCGTCCTCTCTTATTTAGGGTCTCCCATAAACACTTTATTTCGGGTCCCCTGTAAACCTCTTGTCTTTTAGTTAGGGTCTCCTCCCCAAACACCTCGTCCTTTATTGAGGATCCCCCCCAAACCTCTTGTTTTTTTATTTAGGGACTCCACAAACCTCTTGCCCTTTATTTAGGGTCCCCCCCAGACACTTTTTGTCTTATTTAGGGTCCCCCGTAAACACTTTATTTATGGTTTTCTATAAACCTTTTCTCTTTTATTTAGGGCCTCCCCCCAAAACACCTCATTCTTTATTTAGGATCCCCCCAAAACCTCTTATCTTTTATTTAGGCTCCCCCACAACCTCATCCTATATTTAGGCTCCCCATAAACCCATTGTCTTTTATTTAGGCTCCCCCACAACCTCATCCTATATTTAGGCTCCCCATAAACCCATTGTCTTTTATTTAGGGTTCTCCACAACCTCATCCTTTATTTAGGTCCCCCCATAAACATCTTTTCTTTTATTTAGGGTCTCCTATAAACACTTCATTTAGGGTCTCCTGTAAACCTCTTGTCTTTTATTTAGGGTCTCCCCTCCAAACACCTCATCCTTTATTTAGGATCCCCCCCAAACCTCTTATCTTTTATTTCGGGTCCCCCACAACCTTCTCCTTTATTTAGGATCCCCCACAAACCTCTTGTTTTTTATTTAGGATCCCCCATAAACCTCTTGTCCTTTATTTAGGGTGCCCCCCAGACACTTTTTGTCTTATTTAGGGTCCCCTCTAAACACTCCATTTAGGTTCTCCCATAAACCTCTTATCTTTTATTTAGGGTCTCCCTCCCAAAACACCTCATCCTTTATTTAGGATCCCCCCCAGACACTTTGTCCTATATTTAGGCCCCCCATAAACCCATCGTCTTTTATTTCGGGTCTCCTATAAACGCTTTATTTAGGCTCTCCCGCAAACCTCTTAATAATCTTTTATTTAGGGTCTCTCATGGCGCTGCCTTTTTCCCTCTTTATTTAGGCCCCCCCGGGAGAAACAAAAAGAGGAGGAGGAAGAAGAAGAGGAAGAAGAGGAGGAAGAAGAAGAAGAGGAGAAGAAGGAGAAGGAGAAGGAGGAGGAGGAGGAGGAGGAAGAAGAGGAAGAGGAGGAAGAAGAATAAGAAGAAGAAGAAGAAGAGGAGAAGAAGGAGAAGGAGGAGGAGAAGGAGGAAGAAGAGGAGGAGGAGGAAGAAGAGGAAGAGGAGGAGGAGGAGGAGGAGGAGGATGGCGGAGGAGAAGAAGCCGAAGCTGAGCCAGACGCTGCTGCCGGCTGAGTCGATGAAGGTGATGGCCGAGGCCATGGGCATGGCGCAGGTCCCCGAGGACACCTGCCAGCTGCTGGCCGACGAGGCCAGCTACCGCCTCAAGGAGGTGGCCCAGGTGGGGACTGGGGGGGACTGGGGGGGACTGGGGAGGACTGGGAGGGCGATGGGGGGACTGGGGGGACGATGGGGGGACGATGGGGACACTGGGAGGACCCGGGGGACAATGGGGACACTGGGGGGACTGGAGGGACTGGGGAGACTGGGGGGGACTGGGGGGACACTGGGAGGACTGGGGGGACACTGGGGACACTGGGGGGACGATGGGGGGGCAATGGGGGGACTGGAGGGACTGGAGGGACTGGGGGTACTGGGGGGGACTGGGGGGACGATGGGGGGGACACTGGGAGGGACTGGGGAGACTGGGGGGGACTGGGGGGACAATGGGGACACTGGGAGGACTGGGGGGACTGGAGGGACTGGGGGGACGATGGGGGGGCAATGGGGGGACTGGGGGTACTGGAGGGACTGGAGGGACTGGGGGGACTGGGGGGGACTGGGGGGACGATGGGGGGGACACTGGGAGGACTGGGGGGACACTGGGGGGACTGGGGGGACACTGGGGGGACAATGAGGGGACTGGGGGGGCACTGGGAGGACTGGGGGGACACTGGGGACACTGGGGGGACACCAGGGAGAAGGGGAGGTGGGGATGGGGACAGGGGGACACTGGGGACATGGGGACATTGGGGACACTGGGGGGACACTGGGGACACCAGGAGATGGGGTTGGGGACAGGGGGACACTGGGGACATTGGGGACATTGGGGACACCAGGTGGGGATAGGGGAGGGAATGGGACAGAGAGGGGACAGGGACACGGCGAGGGGGGTGTCCCAGGGGGTGGGGGTGTCCCCAATGTCCCCAATGTCCCCGTGTCCCCCCCCAGGACGCGCTCAAGTTCATGCACATGGGCAAGCGGCGGCGCCTGACCACGGGGGACATCGACCTGGCCCTGAAACTGAAAAACGTCGAGGTGGGGGCACGGGGGGGGGCGTGGGGACATCGGGGGGGGGGCTTGGGGACATTGGGGGGGTCTTGGGGACATTTGGGGGGGGTTAGGGACATGAGGGAGAGGATATTGGGGGGTTTGGGGACATTTTGGGGGACTTGGGGGCACGGGGGGGGGCTTGAGGATATTGGGGGGGGCTTGGGGACACTGGGGGGGGGCTTGGGGATATTGGGGGGGGGCCTGGGGACATTTGGGGGGGGGTTGGGGACATGGGAAAGGGGGTTATTGGGGGTTTGGGGGGGCTTGGGGGCACGGGGGGGGGGCTTGGGGACACTGGGGGGACTTAGGGATATTGGGGGGGGTTGGGGACATTTGGGGGGGCTTGGGGACACTGTGGGGGGGGTTCAGGAGGATACTGGGGGGGTTTGGGGGATATTGGATGGGTCTGGGGGACACCAGGGGGGGTCTGGGGGACACCGGGGGGATCTCGGGGATATGGGGGGGGGGTCTGGGGGATATCGGGGGGGTCTGAGTGTTATTGGGGGGGGGTCTGGGGGATATCAGGAGGGGTTTGTGGGTTATTGGGGGGGTCTCAGGGGTATTGGGGGGGGTCTGGGGGATTTCGGGGGGGGGTCTGGGAGTTATTGGGGTGGTCTCAGCGAGGTCTGGGGGATATTGGGGGCATCTCAGGGATATGGGGGAGTCTGGGGGATATCGGGGGGGGGTCTGGGAGTTATTGGGGGGGGTCTCGGGAGGGTCTGGGGGACACTGGGGGGGGTCTGAGGGATATTGGGGTAATCTCAGGGGTATTGGGGGGATCTCAGGGGTGTGGGGTGGGTCTGGGGGATATCAGAGGGGTCTCAGGGATATTGAGGGGGGGTCTCAGGGATATTGGGAGTGTCTCAGGGATATGGGGGGGGTCTGGGGGATATCAGAGGGGTCTCAGGGACATTGGGGGTATCTCAGGGATATGGGGGGGGTCCCAGGGATATCGGGGTGGTCTAGGGGATATTGGGGGGGGTCTCAGGGATATCGGGGGGGTTCTCAGGGATATTGAGGGGTTCTTGGGTATTGGGGGGGGTCTGGGGGATATTGGGGCGGGTCTCAGGGACATTGGGGGTATCTCAGGGATATGGGGGGGGTCCCAGGGATATTGGGGGGGTCTGTGGGATATCAGGGGGGTCTCAGGGCTATCGGGGGAATCTGGGGGTATTTGGGGGGGGGTCCTAACCCCCGCTCCCCCCCCCCCCCCAGCCGCTGTACGGCTTCCACGCGCGGGAGTTCCTGCCCTTCCGCTACGCCAGCGGGGGGGGCCGCGAGCTGCACTTCTACGAGGAGCAGGAGGTGGAGCTGAGCGACATCATCAACACCCCCCTGCCCCGCGTGCCCCTCGACGTCTGCCTCAAGGGTGGGCTTCGGGGGGGGGGGCAACCGGGGGGGGGCTGGGGAGGGGGCTGGGAGGGGGCTGGGAGGGGTTCGGGGGAAGTTTGGGGGGGTTTGGGGGGGTTTAGGGAGGATAAGGGGGGGTTTTGGGGGTGATTGGGGGCTCTGGGGGGTATTTGGGGGGGTTGGGGGGGGTCCAGGGGGCTTTGGGGGGGAGCTTTGGGGGAGTTGAGGGGGTTTGGGGGGTGTTTGGGGCGGTTCTGGGGGAGTTTGGGGGCCTTTGGGGGGGATGTCTGAGGGGTTTGGGGGGGCTTGGAGGGGCTCTGGGGGTGTTTTTGGGGGTCCTAGTGGGGACTCAGGGTGTTTGGGGGACTCGGGGGGGTTTAGGGGGTCTCTGGGGGTGTTCAGGAGACTCGGGGGGGGCATTTTGGGGACCCCCCCCATGTTTCTCACCCCTGTGTTTTCCCCGTGCCCAGCTCACTGGCTCAGCATTGAGGGGGTGCAGCCGGCCATCCCCGAGAACCCCCCCCCAGGTGAGTGGGGGCACTGGGATTTGCCCCCCCCGGGATAAATTTACCCCCCTGGGGGTATATTTACCCCCCCGGGGGCAGATTTGCTTCCCATGGGGCAGATTTATTTCCATCTCCTTCAACTTTGCTCCCCCCCCAACTTAGATTTGCCCCCACCCCAGGCTCCATCTGCAATTTCATCAGGCAGATTTGCCCCCCCAGGGGCAGATTGACCCCCCCTCAGCTCAAATTTGCCCCCCCTGGGCTAAATTTACCCCCCCACGTGGCAGACCTGTTCATTCTGTGTGTTGCTTTGCCCCCCCAGCAGCACATTTGCCCCTCTCAGTGGTGGATTTGCCCCCTGGGTATAAATTTACCTCCCTTAATTTTATAATTACCCCCCCAGGATTAAATTTACCCCCCCGATTTAATTTTACCCCATTAAAAATTGGGGTAAATTACCCCCCCCCCCAGCTGGGGGGACAAATTTCCCTACCTGGGGGACAAATTACCCCACCCAGGGGCACTTCTGCTCCCCTTGCATCGATTTACCCCGTCTTCTGGCGCAGCTTCACCCCTTTTGGGGCAGATGTGCCCCCCTGGGGCAGATTTGCCCCCCCTGGGGTAAATGTGCCCCCCCAATTTGGATTTGCCCCCCCCTGCAGCCCCCAAGGAGCAGCAGAAGGCTGAGGCCACCGAGCCCCTTAAGTCTGCCAAGCCTGGGCAGGAGGACGAGGGGGCCCTGAAGGGCAAGGGGCAGAGCGCGGCTGCCCCTGACGGCAAGGGTAGGGCTTGGGGGGGGATTTTGGGGGGGCTATGGCGTGTTTTGGGGCGCTATGGGGTGTTTTGGGGGGCTACGGGGTGTTTTTGGGGGGGATATGGGGTGCTTGGGGGGGATATGGGGTGTTTTAGGGGGGCTATGGGGCTGTTCAGGGGGGCTGTGGGGGTGTTTTGGGGGCTACGGGGTGTTTTTTGGGGGGATATGGGGTGTTTGGGGGGGCTGTGGGGTGTTTTAGGGGGGCTATGGGGTGTTTTGGGTGCTATGGGGTGTTTTTGGGGGACTATGGGGTGTTTTTGGGGTGGCTATGGGGTGTTTGGGGGGGCTGTGGGGTGTTTTAGGGGGGCTATGGGGTTTTCTGGAGGGTCTGTGGAGTGTTTGGGGGGGGCTATGGGGCATTTGGGGGTCTCTTGGGTATTTTGGGCCATTTTGGGCTGGGGGGAGGCTCTCATGACAGGCCTTGGGACACATTAGGGACATTTTGGGCTATGTGGTGTCACTCAGGACAGGCCATGGCATGTTTTAGGGCCATTTGGGGACATTTTGTGCTCTGTGGGGACTCTGAGGACAGGCCTTGGGGGCGTTGGGTGGCCGTTTTGTAGGGCGCTTTGTGTCCCTTGCGGTCCATGGGAACATGGGGACATTTTGGGCTCTGTGGGGACTCTCAGAACAGGCCAAGACACATTTTAGGGCCATTTGGGGACATCTGGGGACATTTTGTACTCCGTGGGGACTCTGAGGACAGGCTTTGGTGACGTTGGGCAGTCCCAGACCCCCCAGCAGCCATTTTGTGGGCAACTCGGTGCCCCTTGGGGACACGGGGACATTTTGGGCTCTGTGGGGACTCTGAGGACAGGCCGTGACACATTTTAGGGCCATGTGGGGACATTTTGGGCTCCATGGGGACTCTGAGGACAGCCCTTGGTGACACTGGGCAGCTCCAAACCCCCTGGTGGAGATTTTGTGAGGAGCTGGGTGTACCTTGGGGACATGGGGACACGGAGACATTTTGGGCTCTGTGGGGACTCTCAGAGCAGGCCATGACACATTTTAGGGCCATTTGGGGCCATTTGGGGACATTTTGTACTTCATGGGGACTCTGAGGACAGCTCTTGGTGACACTGGGCAGCTCCAAACCCCCTGGCGGACATTTTGTGGGGATCTGGGTGTACCTTGGGGACATGGGGACATTTTGGCTCTGTGAGGACTCTCAGAGCAGGCCATGACACATTTTAGGGCCATTTGGGGCCATTTGGGGACATTTTGTACTTCATGGGGACTCTGAGGACAGCCCTTGGTGACACTGGGCAGCCCCAGAACCCCCGGCGGACATTTTGTGGGGACCTCGGGGTCCCCGTGGGCCGGCTGCGAGTGGCCCCGCGGGGACCCACGGACACGGGGCCATGGGGACACGTTGTCACCGGTGTCCCCATGTCCCCAGGCAAGGAGAAGAAGGGCCCGCTGCTGGAGGGGGCCCCGCTGCGCCTCAAACCCCGCAGCGTGCACGAGCTGTCGGTGGAGCAGCAGCTCTACTACAAGGAGATCACCGAGGCCTGCGTCGGCTCCTGCGAGGCCAAGCGCGCCGTGCGTCCTTCGTTCGGCCCCAAAAACCCCCGTTTTCACCCCAAAAAAATCACGTCCGCCCCTCAAGCTTTTCCCTTCCCTGTGGGGGATGTTTGTTTGTCCCCGTCGGATCGGTGGTGGCACCGTGGGCTCTTGGTGATGTCCCCATGGGTCCTCATGGTGACAACTCCATGTCCCCGTGTCCTGGTGTCCCCTCAGTGACACCCCAGTGTCCCCTCGTGGTGACAACCCCGTGGCCCTGTGGCCCCTCACGGTGATGTCCCCATATCCCCTCAGTGGTATCCCGGTGTCCCCTCGTGGTGATGTCCCTGTGTCACCTCACGCTGATGGCCCCATGTCCAGTGACCCCTTGGGGTGACATCCCCTTGTCCCCTCATGGTGACGTCCCTAAGTCCCGGTGTCCCCTCACTGTGACATCCCCTTGTCCTGGTGTCCCCTCACCTGATGTCCCTGTGTGGTGACATCCCCATGTCCTGATGTCCCTTCATGGTGACATCCCCATGCCTCTCAAGATGACATCCCCATATCCCGATGTCCCTCCTGGTGTCCCTTTGCGGTGACACCCCCCTGTCCCCATATCCCTCCTGGTGTCCCCTCTTGGTGACATCCCCGTGTCCCCACAGGAGGCCCTGCAGAGCATCGCCACCGACCCCGGTCTCTACCAGATGCTGCCACGCTTCAGCACCTTCATCTCCGAGGGGGTGAGCACCCTGTGGCCCTGTCCCCGTCCCCTCCTCGATGTCATTGTCCCCTCCTTGATGTCATTGTCCCCTCCCCGATGTCATTGTCCCCTCCAGGTCCGTGTCAACGTGGTGCAGAACAACCTGGCGCTGCTCATCTACCTCATGCGCATGGTGAAGGCGCTGATGGACAACCCCACGCTCTACCTGGAGAAATACGTGAGTGGGGCCGTCCCGGTGGCTTCTGTCCCCAGATGTCCCCAAATGTCCCTCGGGAGCTCGTCCCCGCCGTCACAACGCCTGTTGTGAGCTGCCTGCTCTGTCCTTGATGTGCCGTGGGGCTGTCCTCAAGCACTTCATGTCCCCTGTGGCTGAGTCCCATGCCTGTGCCATGTCCCCAGATGTCCCCAACATGTCCCCAGATGTCCCCAACATGTCCCCAGATGTCCCTAAAATGTCCCCAAATGTCCCCAAGCCTCAGAAACTCATCCCCACCACCACAACCTGCATTGTCAGCCACCCCACACCATGACATGGAGTTGACCCCAAGCCCTTTGCGTCCCCCGTGGCCGAGTCCTATGCCCATGCCGTGTCCCCAAACCTCCCTGATGTGTCCCCAACGTGTCCCCAAATGTCCCCAAATGTCCCCAAGCCTCAGAAACTCATCCTCACCACCACAACCTGCACTGCTAGCCACCCTACACCATGACATGGGGCTGTCCCCAAGCCCTTTACGTCCCCCATGACCAAGTCCCATGCCCGCGCCACATCCCGAATGTGTCCCTAAATGTCCCCAACGTGTCCCCAAATGTCCCCAACATGTCCCCAAGCCTCAGAAACTCATCCCCACCACCACAACCTGCATTGTCAGCCACCCCACACCATGACATGGAGTTGACCCCAAGCCCTTTGCGTCCCCCGTGGCCGAGTCCTATGCCCATGCCGTGTCCCCAAACCTCCCTGATGTGTCCCCAACGTGTCCCCAAATGTCCCCAAATGTCCCCAAGCCTCAGAAACTCATCCTCACCACCACAACCTGCACTGCTAGCCACCCTACACCATGACATGGGGCTGTCCCCAAGCCCTTTACGTCCCCCATGACCAAGTCCCATGCCCGCGCCACATCCCGAATGTGTCCCTAAATGTCCCCAACGTGTCCCCAAATGTCCCCAACATGTCCCCAAGCCTCAGAAACTCATCCCCACCACCACAACCTGCATTGTCAGCCACCCCACACCATGACATGGAGTTGACCCCAAGCCCTTTGCGTCCCCCGTGGCCGAGTCCTATGCCCATGCCGTGTCCCCAAACCTCCCTGATGTGTCCCCAACGTGTCCCCAAATGTCCCCAAATGTCCCCAAGCCTCAGAAACTCATCCTCACCACCACAACCTGCACTGCTAGCCACCCTACACCATGACATGGGGCTGTCCCCAAGCCCTTTACGTCCCCCATGACCAAGTCCCATGCCCGCGCCACATCCCGAATGTGTCCCTAAATGTCCCCAACGTGTCCCCAAATGTCCCCAACATGTCCCCAAGCCTCAGGAACTCATCCCCACCACCACAACCTGCATTGTCAGCCACCCCACACCATGACATGGAGTTGACCCCAAGCCCTTTGCGTCCCCCGTGGCTGAGTCCTATGCCCATGCCGTGTCCCCAAACCTCCCTGATGTGTCCCCAACGTGTCCCCAAATGTCCCCAAATGTCCCCAGGCCTCAGAAACTCATCCCCACCACCACAACCTGCACTGCTAGCCACCCTACACCATGACATGGGGCTGTCCCCAAGCCCTTTACGTCCCCCATGACCAAATCCCATGCCCGCGCCACATCCCCAATGTGTCCCTAAATGTCCCCAACATGTCCCCAAATGTCCTTATCATGTCCCCAAATGTCCCCAAGCCTCAGGAGCTCATCCCCACCACCACAACCTTCATTGTCAGCCACCCCATACCATGACATGGGGTTGTCCCCAAGCCCTTTACGTCCCCCGTGACTGATTCCCATTCCTGTGCCGTGTCCCCAATGTGTCCCAACGTGTCCCCAGATGTCCCCAACATGTCCCCAAGCCTCAGAAACTCATCCCCACCACCACAACCTGCATTATCAGCCACCCCACACCATGACATGGGGTTTGTGTCCCCCTTGGCCGAGTCCCATGCCCGTGCCGTGTCCCCAGACCTCCCCGACTTGTCCCCACCGTGTCCCCAAATGTCCCCAACATGTCCCCAGCTCCACGAGCTCATCCCTGCCGTCATGACGTGCATCGTCAGCCGCCAACTGTGCCTGCGGCCCGACGTGGACAACCACTGGGCGCTGCGGGACTTCGCCGCCCGCCTGGTGGCTCAGGTGTGCAAGAACTTCAGCACCACCACCAACAACATCCAGTCCCGCATCACCAAGACCTTCACCAAGGTTTCGGGGCAAGATCGGGGCTTTTGGGGTGGGTTTTGGGGGGCCGGGAGGGAAGGGGGTGGGTTTTGGGGCAGGATCAGGGGGTTTGGGGTGGGTATTGGGGCAGGATCGGGGCTTTTGGGGTGGGTTTTGGGGTGGGTTGGGGGGTTGGGGAATGGGTTTGGGGAAGTATCAATGGTTTTGGGGTGGGTATTGGGGCAGGATCGGGGCTTTTGGAGTGGGTTTGAAGGGCCAGGGGGGAAAGGGGTGGGTTTTGGGGCAGGATCAGGGGTTTTGGGGTGGGTATTGGGGCAGGATCAGGGCTTTTGGGGTGGGTTTTGGGGGCCAGGGAGGAAGGGGGTGGGTTTTGGGGCAGGACTGGGGCTTTTGGGGTGGGTTTGAAGGGCTGGGGGGGGAAGGGGGTGGGTTTTGGGGCAGGATCAGGGGTTTTGGGGTGGGTATTGGGGCAGGATCAGGGCTTTTGGGATGGGTTTTGGGGTGGGTTGGGGGGTTGGGGAATGGGTTTGGGGAAGTATCAATGGTTTTGGGGTGGGTATTGGGGCAGGATCGGGGCTTTTGGGGTGGGTTTGAAGGGCCAGGGGGGAAGGGGGTGGGTTTTAGGGCAGGATTGGGGGGTTTGGGGCAGTTTGGGGGGCTGGGGAGTGGGTTTTGGGGCAGGATCAGGGGTTTTGGGGTGGGTTTTGGGGCAGAATCGGGGGGTTTGGGGCAGGTTGGGGGGTCGGGGAGTGCGTTTTGGGGCAGGATCAGGGGTTTGGGGGTGGGTTGGGGGGCCAGGGTGTGGGTTTTGGGGCAGGATCGGGTGTTTTGGGGCGGGTTTGGAGAGTGGGGAGCAGGTTTTGGGGCAGGATCAAGAGTTTTGGGGTGGGTTGGGGGTTTGGAGAGGGGGTTTGGGGGCAGGATAGGGGGTTTTGGGACAGTTGGGGGGTCAGGGCTGGGTTTTGGGACAGGATTGAGGGTTTGGGGGCAGGTTGAGGGGTCAGGGTGTGGGTTTTGGGGCAGGATCAAGGGTTTGGGGTGGGATTGGGGCTGTGGGGCAGGCTGTGGGGCTGTGGGGTGGGCTGTGGGGTGACGTCCCCCCCGTGTCCCCGCGCCCCCAGAGCTGGGTGGACGAGAAGACCCCCTGGACCACGCGCTACGGCTCCATCGCGGGGCTGGCCGAGCTGGGCCATGACGTGAGCACCCCCTCACGCCCCCCCCACATCCCCAAATCCCCCCCCACCCCCCCCCACGCCCCCAAATCCCCCCCACGCCCCCAAATCCCCTCCCACACCCCCAAATCCCCCCCCTCAGCCCCACTTTCCCCCCCCTCACACCCCATTCCCCCTTCCCCAGCCCCACATCTCCCCCTGGGGACACCCCCATCACCCCCCCCCCCGATAACATCACACCCCCCACGATGACGTCACACCCCCCTGATGACGTCACGCCCCCCGATGACGTCACACGACCCCCCCCCCAGGTGATCAAGACGCTGATCCTGCCCCGGCTGCAGGCGGAGGGCGAGCGGGTGCGCAGCATCCTGGAGGGCCCCGTGGTCAGCAACATCGACAGGATCGGGGCCGACCACGTGCAGACCCTGCTGCTGGTGGGCTGGGGGGGGGGACATTTTGGGGGGGACACTTTGGGGGGGGCTTGGGGACACTTCGGAGGGGGTTTGGGGACAGTTTGGAGGTGTTTGGGGACACTTTCGGGGGTTTGGGGACACTTTGGGGGGGCATGGGGACACTTTCGGGGGTTTGGGGACACTTTGGGGGGGCATGGGGACACTTTGGGGGGGTTTGGGGACACTTTGGGGGGGCATGGGGACACTTCGGAGGGGGTTTGGGGACAGTTTGGAGGTGTTTGGGGACACTTTCGGGGGTTTGGGGACACTTTGGGGGGGCATGGGGACACTTTCGGGGGTTTGGGGACACTTTGGGGGGGCATGGGGACACTTTGGGGGGGTTTGGGGACACTTTAGGGGGGGTTGGGGACAGTTTGGGAGGGTTTGAGGACACTTTGGGGGGTGTGGGGACATTTTGGGGGGGTTTGGGGACACTTTAGGGGGGCTTGGGGACAGTTTGGAGGTGTTTGGGGACACTTTGGGGGGTGTGGGGACACTTTGGGGGGGCATGGGGACACTTTGGGGGCGGGTTTGGGACACTTTGGGGAGGTTTGGGGACACTTTGGGGGGGTTTGGGGACACTTCGGGGGGGGGTTGGGGACAGTTTGGAGGTGTTTGGGGACACTTTGGGGGGTGTGGGGACACTTTGGGGGGGCATGGGGACACTTTGGGGGGGGGTTTGGGACACTTTGGGGAGGTTTGGGGACACTTTGGGGGGGTTTGGGGACACTTCGGGGGGGGTTTGGGGACAGTTTGGAGGTGTTTGGGGACACTTTGGGGGGTGTGGGGACACTTTGGGGGGGCATGGGGACACTTTGGGGGGGGTTTGGGACAGTTTGGGGGGGGTTGGGGACACTTTGGGGGGGTTTGGGGACACTTTAGGGGGGGTTGGGGACAGTTTGGGAGGGTTTGAGGACACTTTGGGGGGTTTGGGGACATTTTGGGGGGGCTTGGGGACACTTTGGGGCGTTTGGGGACACTTTAGGGGGGTTTGGGGACACTTTGGGGGGGGTGTAGGGACACAATTGAGGGATATAGGGAAGGTCCTAGGGGATTTGGGGACACTTTTGGGGATATGAGGACAGTTCGGGGGGGCATGGGGACACTTTGGGTGGGCTTGGGGCACTTTGGGGGGGTGTGGAGACACTTTAGGGGGTGTGGGGACACTTTAGGGGGGTGTAAGGTCACGATTGAGGGATGTAGGGAAGGTCCTGGGGGATTTGGGGACACTTTTGGGGATATGAGGACAGTTCGGGGGGGCGTGGGGACACTTTGGGGGGGTGTAGGGACACTTTGGGGGAGGGTTGGGGACACTTTGGGGGGGCTTGGGGACAGTTTGGGGACAGTTTGGGGAATCTTTGGGGGGGTTTGGGGACACTTTGGGGGAGTTTGGAGCACTTTGGGTGGGTTTGGAGCACTTTGGGTGGGTTTGGAGCACTTTGGGGGGGTTTGGGGACACTTTGGGGGGTTTGGGGACAGTTTGGGGGGGGTTTGGGGACACTCTGGGGGGGTTTGGGAACACTTTGGGGGGGGTTGGGGACGCTTTGGGGGGGCTTGGGGACACTTTGGGGTGGTTGGGGACACTTTGGGGTGGTATGGACATGGGGGGGACACGGGGACAACTTGGTGGGGGGCAAATGACAATTTGGGGGGGGCAAATAACAACCGGGGGGGGACAAATGACAACTGGGGGGGGGCAAATGACATTGTGGGGGGGGACAAATAACTGGGGGGGGGCAAATGACAACTTGGGGGGGGCAAATAACTTGGGGGGGGGCACCCTTAGGGGACCACATGGGGCCACCTCGGGGTGCCCCGGGGCGGCCTTTTGGGGTGTCCCCGTCCCTCCCCCCGGGTTTGGTGACGTGGCCGTGACCCCCCCCCCGCAGAAGCACTGCGCCCCCGTGCTGGCGAAGATGCGCCCCCCCCCCGACAACCAGGAGGCCTACCGGGGGGATTTCGGCTACCTGGGGGCCCTGCTCTGCACCCACGTGGTCAAGGCCAGGGCGCAGGCGGCCCTACAGGCGCAGCAGGTCAACCGCACCACCCTGACCATCACCCAGGTGAGGGGGGGGGGGCAAATTTTGGGGTGGGGGGGTCCTGAGGGGGGGCTTGAGGGGGTTATGGGGGGGTTACAGAGGTCCTAGGGGGCTTATGGGGGTCCTGGGGGGGAAATGGGGAGGGGGAGATGGGGGTGAGGGTGATGCAGCAGGTCAACCGCACCACCCTGACCATCACCCAGGTGAGGGGGGGACAAATTTTGGGGTGGGGGGGTCCTGGGGGGGGTCTTGGGGGGGTTACGGGGGTCCTGGGGGGGAAATGGGGAGGGGGAGATGGGGGAGATGGGGATGCTGCAGGTCAACCGCACCACCCTGACCATCACCCAGGTGAGGGGGGGGGCACGATTTTGGGGGGGGGGGGTCCTGGGGGGGGTCCTGGGGGAGTTATGGGGGTCCTGGGGGGATTACAGGGGTCTTGGGGAGGTTACAGGGGTCATGGGGGGAAATGGGGAGGGGGAGATGGGGGTGAGGGGGATGCAGCAGGTCAACCGCACCACCCTGACCATCACCCAGGTGAGGCGGGGGGGGCAAATTTTGGGGTGGGGGGGTCCTGAGGGGGGGCTTGAGGGGGTTATGGGGGGGTTACAGAGGTCCTAGGGGGCTTATGGGGGTCCTGGGGGGGAAATGGGGAGGGGGAGATGGGGGTGAGGGTGATGCAGCAGGTCAACCGCACCACCCTGACCATCACCCAGGTGAGGGGGGGGGGGCAAATTTTGGGGTGGGGGGGTCCTGGGGGGGGTCTTGGGGGGGTTACGGGGGTCCTGGGGGGGAAATGGGGAGGGGGAGATGGGGGAGATGGGGATGCTGCAGGTCAACCGCACCACCCTGACCATCACCCAGGTGAGGGGGGGGGCACGATTTTGGGGGGGGGGGGTCCTGGGGGGGGTCCTGGGGGAGTTATGGGGGTCCTGGGGGGATTACAGGGGTCTTGGGGAGGTTACAGGGGTCATGGGGGGAAATGGGGAGGGGGAGATGGGGGTGAGGGGGATGCAGCAGGTCAACCGCACCACCCTGACCATCACCCAGGTGAGGGGGGGGGGGCAAATTTTGGGGTGGGGGGGTCCTGGGGGGGGTCTTGGGGTGGTTACGGGGGTCCTGGGGGGGAAATGGGGAGGGGGAGATGGGGGAGATGGGGATGCTGCAGGTCAACCGCACCACCCTGACCATCACCCAGGTGAGGGGGGGGGGGCAAATTTTGGGGTGGGGGGGGTCTTGGGGGGGTTATTGGGGAGTTACAGGAGTCCTGGGGGGGTTACGGTGGTCCTAGATCTGAAATGGGGAGGGGGAGATAGGGGTGAGGGGGATGCAGCAGGTCAATTGCACCACTCTGACTATCACCCAGGTAGGGGGGGGCAAATTTTGGGGTGGGGGGGTCCTGGGGGGGGTCTTGGGGGTGTTATTGGGGAGTTAGGGGGGTCCTGGGGGGTTTACGGGGGTCCTTTAGGTCCATTTTGGGGCAGAATGTAGGGATTAGGGGTGACATGGGGGGGTCCCACATCGACGTAACCCCCCCCTTTTTCCCCCCCCGCAGCCTCGCCCCACGCTGACGCTGTCGCAGGCCCCCCAGGGTCAAGCGGGGGGGGGGTCCGGGGGTGCTGCCCCCCCCCCGCGCCCCCCCAGCTTGCTGAAGGTGCCCAGCGCCATCACCCTGCCCGTGCAGACCCTGGTGGGGCGCCCCGGGACCCCCAGCCAGCCCTCGCCCCCCCCCACCAAATTCATCGTCATGTCCTCGGCCTCGGGGAGCAGCGCGGCGCAGCAGGTATTTTGGGGGGGGGGGGGCACGGTGCTGGGATTAAACCCCCCCCGGATTAATCCCTGTAATCCCCCCCCATCCCTTCACCCACCCCGGATCAGCCCCGGTTCTTCCCCTGCCTGCTAAAGTCCCCTAATCCCCTTTAATCCCCCCTAATCCCACCTAATCCCCTTTAATCCCCCTCAAATCCCCTTTAATCATCCCCAAATTTCCCCTTAATCCCCCCAAATCACCCCCAATCCCCCTTAATCCCCCCAAATCCCACCTAATCCCCCTTAATCCCACCTAATCCACCCTAATCCCCCATCAAATCCCCCTTAATCCCCCCAAATCCCCCCAAACCCCCTTAATCTCCCCAAATCCCCCCAAACCCACTTAATCCCCCCAAATACCCCCCATACCCCCTATATCATCCCCCCAATCCCCCCCAAACCCCCTTAATCCCCCCAAATCCCCCCCAAAACCCCTTAATCCCCCCAAATCCTCCCCAAACCCCCCATATCGTCCCCCAAATCCCCCCTAATCCCCCATATTGTCCCCTTAATCCCCCATATTGTCCCCTAATCCCCCCAAATCCCCCCAAACCCCCTCGATCCCCCCCAGACCCCCTCAAAATCCCCTATAACCCCCCATTTTTTTCTCTCCCCCCCCCAGGTCATCACCTTCAGCACCAGCCCAGCCCCCACCCCCACCTCCCCGGTCACCACCACCCCCTAAATGCCCCCCAAATCCCCCCCAAGACCTAAATTCCCCACAAACCACCCCAAATCCCCCCAAATACCCTTTTATCCCCCCGAAACCACCCCAACCATCCCCCAAACCCACCAAAATTGCCCCCCAATCCCCCCCAAATCCCCCCTAATCTCCCCAAATCCCCCCCAAACCTCCCATATCGTCCCCCAAATGACCCAAACCTCCTTAATCCCCCCCAAATCCCCCCTAATCCCCCATATTGTCCCTCAAGTCCCCCCAAACCCCCTTAATCCCCCCAAATCTCCCCCAAACCCCCATATTGTCCCCCTAATCCCCCCAAATCCCCCCCAACACCCTTTAATCCCCCCCAAATCCCCCCCAACCCTCCCCCAAACCCTCTTAATCCCCCAAACCCCCCCCTAACCCCACCTCAATTTTTTCTCCCCCCCCCCCCCAGGTCATCACCTTCAGCACCAGCCCGGCCCCCACCGCCACCTCCCCGGTCACCACCAGTGTTCCCAGTGCCCAACCGGTGGTCAAACTGGTGTCGGCCGCCCCCACCGCCCCCAGCGCCACCGTCACCGGCAGCGTCCAGAAATACATCGTGGTCTCCTTGCCCCCCGCCGGCGACCCCAAAGGGGGGGCCCCCGCCCCCCCCGCCGCCCCCCCCCCGCCGGTAACGCCGCCCTTACCCCCCCCGCCCCCCCCGCCGCCCCCCCCGCCACCGCCCCCCAATTGTCCCCGTCCTCGGCCGCCGCCTCCCCCGCCTCCGCCGCCGTCACCCCCAAATCGGAGCCGGGGGACAGCCCCCAGCCCGGCCCCCCCCCGCCCCAAAAAGGGAACGGGGCCGTGGCGCAGTCCCCGCAAGGGGGGGGGCAGTGACGGGGGTTGGGGGGGGGTCCTATAGGGATTTGGGGTGGGTTGGGGGGGCCTAAGGGGTCTGGGACCCCCCCCCCATGGGGATATGGAGTGGTTTGGGGGGGGGGGATTGGGGGTCCCCAAGGGGTTTGGGGTGGCCCTATAGGGATTTGGAGTGGGCTAGGGGGGCCCTAAGGGGTCTGGGACCCCCCCCCCATGGGGACACAGAGTGGTTTTGAGGGGGATTGGGGGTCCCCAAGGGGTTTGGGGTGGCCCTATAGGGATTTGGGGTGGGCTGGGGGGTCCTAAGAGGTTTGGGACCCCCCACAGGGACATAAATGGTGGTTTAGTGGGGGGATTTGGGGTCCCCAAGGGGTTTGGGGTGACTCTATA
>NC_139072.1:751189-832489 GCF_965140915.1 Aythya marila | reverse complement strand
GGGGGGGGCTCGGTGGCTCCGCCCCCACCCCCATACCCCCCCCGCCCCTATAGAAGCAGCTGCATTGGTGAGTCACCGGCGAGCGGGCACGGCCCCCCCCGAGCCCCCCCACGTGCACACCGGCACGTATAGGGGTGCAGAGCCCCCCCCCCCGTGGGCACAGGGGCACCTATAGGCACCTATAGGCACCTATAGGCACCTAGGGACCCCCCCCTTTGTACACACAGGCACCTATAGGCACCCAGAGACCCCCCCCCGTGGGCACACGGGCACCTATAGGCACCTATAGGCACCTAGGGACCCCCCCCTTGTACACACAGGCACCTATAGGCACCTAGAGACACCCCCCCCCGTGGGCACAGGGGCACCTATAGGCACCTACAGGCACCTATAGGCACCCAGGGACCCCCCCACCCCATGGCTACAGGGGTACCTATAGGTACCCAAAGACCCCCCCCCGTGGGCACACGGGTACCTATAGGCACCCAGGGAACCCCCTTGGGCACATGGGCATCTATAGGTACCTATAGGCGCACAGGAATCCCCCCCCCCCCGCGTACACACCGGTACGTATAGGCACCTATCCAGCCACCCCCATACACACAACCCCTATATGGACAAAAAAAACCCTATTACACACCCCTATATACACATCCCCTATATACACACATCCCCTATATACAACCTCCCTATATACTCCCCCTATATATATCCCATACACCCTCCCCCATATATGTACCCGCCTCTATACACAGGCACCCCTATATACGCCCCCCTATACACATCCCCTCCATATACACACCCTCCTCTATATACAGAGAACTCCCCCCCACCCTCTATACCCCCTCACGCCCTATACGCCCCCCTCACCCCTATAGGGGCACCTATGGACGTGGCGTGAGTGCCGTGTCCTTGCAGGAGGTGAGCGTGCCCTTGTGCGAGCCCGGCGTCTATAGGGGCGTCTATAGGGGTGTATAGGGGGTGGGTGTGTATAGGGGGTGGCTGTCTATAGGGGATGGGTGTCTATAGGTTGTGGGTGTCTATAGGGGGTGGGTATCTATAGGGGGTGGGTGCCTATGGGGTTGTCTATAGGGGTGTGGGCATCTATAGGGGTGTAGGTTTGTGTATAGGGGCGTGGCTGTATGTATAGGGGCGGGGGGACGTATAGGGTGGTTGTATGTGGTGTTTTTGTATAGGGGATTGGGTGTGTATAGGGGGTGTGCGTATAGGGGCATGCATATAGGGCCGTATATAGGGGTCTGTATATAGGGCTGCGTGTAGGGGGTGTATATATAGGGCCGTGCATATGTAGGGCCATATATATAGGGCCATGTTAGGGGTATTTATATAGGGCCGTGTGTAGGGCTATTTACATAGGGCCGTGTGTTTAGGGCCGTGTATATATAGGGCCACGTGTAGGGTATTTATATAGGGCCGTGTATAGGGGTCTGTATATAGGGCCATGTGTAGGGGTATTTATATAGGGCCGCGTATAGGGGTCTTTATATAGGGCCGTGCGTAGGGCTATTTATATAGGGCCGTGTGTATATAGGGCCGTCCGTAGGGCTGTTTATATAGGGCCGGGTACATATAGGGCCGTGTGCAGGGCTGTTTATATAGGGCCGCGTGTATAGGGCCGTGTGTAGGTCCCTCCGTTCCTCCCCCTCCCTCTCCCGCCCCCCCCGCCCCATTCATCCCGCGCCCATTCATGCCGCCGCCGTTCCCGGGGGGGGGGGGGGGAAGCTGCGCATGCGCACCGCGCGCCCCCCCCTTCCCAGCCCCGGCCGGATTTTATGAATGGGCTCTGACGTCAATGGAGGTCACGTGGGGCCGGGCGCGGGTATAAAGGCGGCGGCGCCGCTGTCCGCGGTCCTGAACGGGAGGAGCCGGCACCGGGACCGGGATCGGGACCGGGCACCGGGACCGGGCACCGGGATCCGACACCGGGACCGGGACCGGGATCCGCAACCGGGCACCGGGACCGGGAACAGCCACCGGGACCGGGCACCGGGACCCGCGACTGGGAACCGGGAGCGGGCACCGGGATCCGCAACCGGGATCAACCACCGGGAACCGGGACCGGACACCGGGACCGGGCTCTGCAACCGGGACCGGGATCCGCAACCGGGCACCGGGACCGGCATCCACTACTGGGCACCGGCACCGGGCACCGGGATCCGCCACCGGGCACCGGGCACCGGGACCTGGATCCGCCCCTGGGCACCGGGCACCGGGACCGGGACCCGCCACCGGCACCGGGATCCTCAACCGGGACCGGGATCCGCCCCTGAGACCGGGCACCGGCATCGACCCCCGGGACCCACCCCCGGGCACCCCCGGGAGCCGCCGCCCCCGGCCCGGGGAGGGAGCGGGGGGCGCCCCGGGACCGTAGCGACCCCCCTGGGAACCGGTAAATGCCCCCCCCATGGGGTTAAAACGGGGAGGGGGCGGCTGCGGGTGTCCCCCCCCTCCACCCACCAGCCCTAACCGGGGGTGGGCGGCGTGTCCCGGCCCTGCGGCACGCGTGGGCTGCGTGTGACGTGTGCGTGGGTGTGATGTGTGTGGATGCGTGTGCACTGCGTGTGGATGCATGTATCGGCTGTACATGCGTGTGCGCTGCGTGTGGATGCATGTATTGCATGTGCGTGTATGTGCAGTGCGTGTACATGTATGTGCAGTGCAGTTACAGGTGTGTGTGGTGCGTGTATATGCATGTTTTGCATGTACATGTATGTGCTGTGCGTGTACATGCATGTACATTCATGTCTATGCGTGTACATTGCAGTTACATGTATGTGCAGTGCATGTAGAGGCATGCAGTACATGGAAATGCATGTGCTGTGTGTGTATATGCATGTACATGCATGTACATGTATGTGTAGTGCGTGTACATGTATGTGCTGGGTGTGTAAATGGATGTGCTGGGTGCGTACATGCATGTAGTGTGTGTAAATGCATGTGCTGTGTGTGTACATGTGTGTGCAGGGTGTGCGTATGCATGGATATTGCGTGTACATGGATGTGCCTTGAGTGTACATGCATGAAGAGCATGTCCATGTATGTGCTGTGTGTGTTTATGGACGTGCAGTGTGTGTACATGTATGTCCTGTGCGTGTGTAAGCATGTGCTGTGCATCGTGTGTGCATTGCACGCGTGTGCTGTGCGTTATACGTGGCGTGCTGTAGTCATGTATGTGCCGTGCGTGTCCATATATGTGCCGTGCGTGTCCATATATGTGCTGTGTGTCCATGTATGTGCCGTGCGTGTCCATGTATGTGCTGTACACGCATGTCCTGTACACGTTGTATGTGCTTGCGTGTTGTGAGTGCTGCATTGTATGTGCTGCGTGCATCGTGTGTGCATTGCATGTACATTGCATGTGATTGCATGTGCTGTGTGCACTGTATGTACATTGTATGTGCTGTGTGCATTGTATGCACATTGCATGTGCATTGTATGTAGAATGCATGTACATTGTATGTACATTGCATGTGCTGCTGTACGTGTAGCATGTTGTACGTGCTGAGCATTGTGCGTGCTGCGTGTGCTGCGTGTGAGACGCGGGGGAGAGTCCTGGCACGGGGGGGTGGGGGGGGCACCCATGGGTGCCAGCACGTGTGGGGGGAGCACGGGGACCCTGCTGGGTACCTTTGAGGGGGGGGGGAATTCGGGGGGGGGGGAGATTTGGGGGAGGCAACTTGGGGGGGGGAGAATTTGGGGGGAAACACCTTGGGGACACTTGGGGTACCCCAATGGGGGGGGGGGGTCCTGGCACTTGGGGATCCAATGGGGGGGTCGGGGGGGAGTTTTTTTTGGGGGGGGCACTTTGGGGACATGGGGGACACTTTGGATAACCCATTGTGGGGGGGTCCATAATACATGGGGGGGGGTCCATAAAACGTGGGGGAGGGCACATTTGGGGGGGGGAGGTGTCCTGTGACCCCTGGCCCCAGCACAGGAAGGGAGGAGGGGGATGAAGGGAAGGGGGGGGAGGAATTAAGGGAGCGGGGCGGGGGTCCCGTGCCCCCTGACCCCCCCCCTCTATTTTTTTGCCCCCCCCAGGCACCATGCCCCCCCCCGCCCGCCCCTTGCGCAGCGCCGCCCTCCTCCTCTCCATCACCCTCCTGGCCCAAAGCCGCCCCCACCCCTCCCCTCGCCTCCCCGGCCCCTTTTTCCCCCCTCCCCAAATCCCTTCCTCCTCCTCCTCCTCTTCCTCTTCCTCGCCGCCTGACGAAGTCCTGAAGGAGCTGGAGGAGCTGGGGAGGCTGCGAGCGGAGGCCAAGCGGGACCGGGAGCGAGGAGGAGGAGGAGGAGGAGGAGGAGGAGGAGGAGGCCGAAGCTGGGCCAGCGCCCGGCAGCTGCGGCAGCAGCAGAGCCTGGAGCAGCGGCTGCTGGAGCGGCGCTACCAGGAGCTGGCCGAGAGCCGGCGCCAGGCCCAGGCCGCCCGCAAAGCCGCCGCCGAAGAGGAGCGCTTGGCCGACCTGGCCTCCGACCTCCTGCTCCGCTACCTCCTCCACGGGCCCGCCGCGGCCGCCCAGGACAAGAGGTCGGAGGAGGAAGAGGAGGAGGAGGAGGAGGAGGAAGAAGAGGAGGGAGAAAGGGGGGAGGTGGGAGAGGTCGGGGGAGAAGCGGGGAGGGGAGCGGGGAGGGCGAGCGCCGTGGGTAAGGCGATGCCGATGGGCAAGGCGGTCCCCGTGGGGAAGATGACCCCGATGGGTAAAGGGTTCGCCATGGGGAAGAAGATCCCGATGGGTGAAGAGGTCCCCGTGGGCAAGATGATCCCCATGGGGAAGAAGATCGCGATGGGCGGGGAGATCCCCATGGGCAAGATGATCCCCATGGGCAAAGAGATCCCCATGGGCAAGGAGATCCCCATGGGCAAGGAGATCCCCGTAGGCAACGGGTTCCTCATGGACAATGAGATCCCCATGGACAATGAGATCCCGATGGACAATGAGATCCCCATGGCCAACGAGGTCCCCATGGCCAACGAGGTGCTCATGAACAACGAGATCCCCATGACCAATGAGATCCCCATGGCCAACGAAGTTCCCCTGGCCAACGAGATCCCCATGAACAACGAAATCCCAATGGCCAACGAGATCCCCATGGCCAACGAGGTCTTCATGGGCAAGAAGATCCCGGTGGGCAACAGGATCTTCATGGGCAAGAAGATCCCAATGGCCAACGACGTCGCCATGGCCAACGAGATCTCCGTGCGCGGCGACATCTCCGTGCGCGGCGACGTCCCCGGGCGCGGCCGGACGCCGACGCGCGGCGGTGTCCCCATGCGTGGTGACACCTCCGTGCGTGGCGGGATGCCGATGCGCGGCGACATCATCTCCATGCGTGACGACATCCCCAACCGCGGCGACGACGTCAACCGCGACGATGTCCGCAACCGCGACGACGTCTTCGGCCGCGATGACGTCCGCAACCGCGACGGCGTCAACCACGATGGCGTCCCCTTCCACGCCAACGTCCCCAACCGTGCCAACGTACTCAACCGCGATGACATCGCCAACCGTGCCAACGTCCCCAACCGCGCCGCCGTCTTCAACCGCGCCAACGCGCCCAACCGCGAAGACGCCCCCAACCGCGCCGCCGTCCCCCCGCTGGCCCAGGAGCTGGCGGAGGCGGTGCGGCCGGGGGGTGAAGACGAAGATGAGGATGATGATGATGAGGAGGAGGATGATGAGGAGGCGGCGCCGGACGCGCCGTTGGACCCGGGCACCATCGACCAACTGATCGAGCTCTCCAGTCGCCTCCACCTGCCGGCCGACGACGTGGTCGACATCATCCGCGACGTGGAGCAGAAGCGCAAGGAGGAGGCGGCGGCGGCCATGGCGGTGGCGGGGGGGGCGCTGGGCTTGGCCCCCCCCGACGACGACGTCGCCGATGACGTCGCCGATGACGTCACCGATGACGGCGTCCCCCCCAAAAGCCGGCCCCGCGGCGGGGGCGGTGGCGGGGGCGCGCCCACGTTGTTCCGGCCCCCGCGGTTGAGGAGTTATCGGCGGGGGGGGGGCTCAAGGGGGTAGGCGCCCCCCCTCCATAATGGTTGCCCCCCCCCCCCTCCACCCATTAAGGGTACCCCCAAACGTGTGACCCCCACCCCAAAATACCCCCAAGGTGCTCCATGAGCCCCCCCCCCTCCCAGTTCCCCCAGTCCCGGAGCTCCCGTCCCAGTCCAAGACCCCCCCTCATTTCCCAGTATCCCCAGTCCTTGATGCCCCCCCCTTTTCCCCAGCCCCCCCTCCCATTTCTCCCAGTTTCCCCAGTTCCCGTATCCCCCCTCCAGCTCCCAGCTACCCCCAGTTCCCCCTCCCAGTTCTCCCAGTACCCCCCCCAGTGTAAATAGCCCCCCCCACAACTTTTGCTAACGAATAAAAGCGACTATTTTAGTACGAGTTACCCTCATTATTGGGGCCCCCCCACTAATTACCCCGGCTAATTACCCCCCCGTCGGGTGCTAACTGTCCCCCCCCCTCCCGGACTCATTACCCCCTGGTGCTAATTACCCCCCCTCCGTGCTAACTGCCCCCTTCCCAACCTCGTGTCCCCCCCTCATGCTAATTACCCCCCCCCTTTGCTAATTGACTGCCTTGTTCTAATTGCCCCCCCGTGTTAATTACCCCCTTGCCATGCTAATTACCCCCATGCTAATTGCCCCCAGTGCTAATTACCCCCATCCCAAGCTAATTACCCTCATGCTAATTACCCATCCCATGCTAATTACCCCCCTCCCATTCTATTTACCCCCCCTCCCATCCCAATTACCCCCCCCCCGTGCTAATTACCCCCTCTCCCACGTTAATTACCCCCCCCATCATGCCAATTACCCCCCAACCATTCTAACTGCCCCCTCCCGGTGCTATTTACCCCCCCTCCATGCTAATTACCCCCCCCCCTCACTAATTACCCCACACACCGCATCTCCGCACGTTTTTTATTCCGGGGGGGGTCCCCCCAACGCCCCTCCCCCCCCCTCCATTTCGGGGGGGTCCCGTGAGAGGGGAGGGGGCTGGGGGGGGCTCCCCGCCCCCCACGCGTGGGGGAGGGGCTGTATTTACAGCGGGGGGGGGGGGCGCCCACCCCCCCTTCCCGGCTCGGTTTGGGGGTCCTGGGGGGGGCCCCCCCTGGGGGGCAGGGGGGGGGCTACGCCAGCCCCATCTCCTCCAGGACGCTGCGGGGGGACTCGTCCTCCTGGGGGGGGGGCACAAAAAAGGGGGGGGGGTCAGAAAACGGGGGGGGGTCCCGTGCCCCTTTTGGGGTTGTTATGGGGTCCCAGCACCCTGGGGGGGTCCCTATGGGGTCCCAGAATCCCATGGGGGTCCCGTACCCATTTTTGGGGTCCCTATGGCTCCCTGTGGGTCCCATCACCCCATGGGGGTCCCGTGCCCCTTTTGGGGTCCCACCACCCCGCAGAGATCCCATAACCCTTTTGGGGTCCCCACAGCTCCCACCACCCCATAGGGATCCCATACCCATTTTTGGGGTCCCAGTGGCTCCTTATAGATCCCAACACCCTATAGGGATCCCGAACCCATATTTGGGGTCCCTACAGATCCCATCACCCTTTAAGTATCCCATACCCATTTTTGGGGTCCCATCTCCCTGTAGGGATCCTATACCCATTTTTGGGGTCACATCACCCTATAGGGATCCCATAACCCTTTTGGGGTCCCTATGGGTCCAATCACCCCATGGAGATCCCATAACCCTTTTGGGGTCCCCACAACTCCCATCACCCCATGGGGATGCCATACATATTTTTGGGGTCCCTATGGATTCCATCACTCTATAGGGATCCTGTACCAATTTTGGGGGTCCCATCACCCTATAGGGATCCCATACTCATTTTTGGGGTCCCTTTGGGTCCAATCACCCCATGCAGATCCCATAACCCTTTTGGGGTCCCTACAGCTCCCATCACCCCATGGAGATCCTGTACCCATTTCTGGGGTCCCTATGGATCCCACCACCCTATGAGGATCCTATAACCCTTTTGGGGTCTCTACAGCTCCCATCCACCCTATAGGGATCCCATAACCCTTTTGGGGTCTCTACGGCTCTCATCACCCTATAGTGATCCCATAACCCTTTTGGAGCTTCCTACGAGTCCCATCAGCTTGGGGGAACCCGTGCCAGTTCGGGGGTTTCCCCTCGTCCCTTTTAGGGTCCCGGGGGGGGGATTTGGGGTCAGGGGGCACCTCCTGCAGCAGGTCGGCCTGCTCGATGGCTTTGAGGACGCTCTTCTTGGAGGTGTCATTGGGGTCTCAATGGGGTCCCAGCACCCCATAGGGACATCATGGGGTTCCCCACAGCCCCCAGCACCCCATGGGGGTCCTGTGCCCCTTTTGGGGTCCTTCTGGGGTCCCAGCACCCCATGGAGATCCCATACCCATTTTTGGAGTCCCATCACCCCATAGGGATCCTACAACCCTTTTGGGGTTCCCTATGGGTCCAATCACCCCATGGAGATCCCATAACCCTTTTGGGGTCCCTACAGCTCCCATCCACCCTATAGGGATCCCATAACCCTTTTGGGGTCTCTACGGCTCTCATCACCCTATAGTGATCCCATAACCCTTTTGGAGCTTCCTACGAGTCCCATCAGCTTGGGGGGCCCCGTGCCGGTTTGGGGGTTTCCCCTCGTCCCTTTTAGGGTCCCGGGGGGGGGATTTGGGGTCGGGGGGCACCTCCTGCAGCAGGTCGGCCTGCTCGATGGCCTTGAGGACGCTCTTCTTGGAGGTGTCATTGGGGTCTCGACGGGGTCTCAATGGGGTCCCAGCACCCCATAGGGACATCATGGGGCTCCCCACAGCCCCCAGCACCCCATGGGGGTCCCGTGCCCCTTTTGGGGTCCTTCTGGGGTCCCAGCACTCCATGGAGATCCCATAACCCTTTTGGGGTCCCTACAGCTCCCATCACCCTATAGGGATCCCATACTCATTTTTGGGGTCCCTATGGATCCCACCACCCCACGGAGATCCCATAGCCCTTTTGGGGTCCCCACAGATCCCATCACCCTATAGGCATCCCATACCCATTTTTGGGGTCCCTATGGGTCCCATCACCCTATAGGGATCCCATACCCATTTCTGGGGTCCCTACAGATCCCAGCACCCTATAGGGATCCCATAACCCTTTTGGGGTCCATACAGATCCCACCACCCTATAAGGATCCTATAACCCTTTTTGGGTTCCCTACGGGTCCCATCAGCCCCGTGCCGGTTCGGGGGTGTCCCTGTGTCCCTTTTAGGGTCCCGGGAGGGGGATTTGGGGTCGGGGGGCACCTCCTGCAGCAGGTCGGCCTGCTCGATGGCCTTGAGGACGCTCTTCTTGGAGGTGTCCTGCACCTCGCCGCCCATGACGAACTCGTCCAGGATGAAGTAGGCCTTCTCGAAGTTGAAGATGATGTCCAGCTCGCACACCTGGGGGGGGCACGGATGTCACCGGGGGGGTGGGGGCACCCCAAAACCCCGCTACGGGGGATGGGAGATAATAAAAGGGGAGTTTGGGGGGGTAGGGAGCACGGAAATGGGGTTTGGGGGCAGAAAAATGGGGTTAGGGGGACTCCTGAGGGCACTAAAATGGGGCTGGGGGGGGGCTGAGAGGCAAAAATGGGGGTGGGGGGGCACAGAAATGGGGTTGGGGGCACAGAAATGGGATTGGGGGGACTCCTGAGGTCCCTAAAATGGGGTTGGGGGGGGGCTGAGACTCAAAAATGGGGCTGGGGGCACAGAAATGGGGTTGGGGGGCACAGAAATGGGGTTGGGGGGCACAGAAATGGGGTTGGGGTTCTCCTGAGGTCCCTAAAATGGGACTGGGAGGGGGACTGAGAGCCAAAAATGGGGGTTGGGGGCACAAAAATGGGGTTGGGGGACACAAAAATGGGGTTGGGGGGACTCCTGAGGGCACTAAAATGGGGTTGGGGGGGGCTGAGAGGCAAAAATGGGGGTGGGGGGCACAAAAATGGGGTTGGGGGCACAGAAATGGGGTTGGGGGCACAGAAATGGGGTTGGGGTTCTCCTGAGGTCCCTAAAATGGGGTTGGGGGGGGGGGCTGAGACCCAAAAAAGGGGTTTGGGGGCACAGAAATGGGTCTGGGGTCACAAAAATGGGGTTGGGGGGACTCCTGAGGGCACTAAAATGGGGCTGGGGGGGGGCTGAGAGGCAAAAATGGGGGGTGGGGGGCACAGAAATGGGGTTGGGGGGCACAGAAATGGGGTTGGGGGCACAGAAATGGGGTTGGGGTTCTCCTGAGGTCCCTAAAATGGGACTGGGAGGGGGGCTGATAGCCAAAAATGGGGTTTGGGGGCACAAAAATGGGGTTGGGGTTCTCCAGAGGACCCTAAAATGGGGCTGGGGGGGGGCTGAGAGCCAAAAATGGGGGTTGGGGGCACAAAAATGGGGTTGGGGGCACAAAAATGGGGTTGGGGGCACAAAAATGGGGTTGGGGGGCACAGAAATGGGGTTGGGGGGCACAGAAATGGGGTTGGGGTTCTCCTGAGGTCCCTAAAAAGGGGCTGGGGGTTTCTGAGACCCCAAACGAGGTCTGTGGGGTTCCTGAGCCCCTAGATGGGTTTTTGGGGTTTCTGAGCTCCCCAAATGGCTCTGGGGGGTTTCTGAACCCCCTAAATGGATCTGGGGGGGGTCTCAGCCCCCCAAATGGCTTTGTAGGGTCCTCGACTCCCCCAGATGGGTCTGTGGGGTCCCTAAACCCCCCCCAAAATGAGTCTATGAGGTCCCTGAGCTCCCCTGATTTGGGTTTGGGGGTTCCTGAGCCCCCAAACCAGGTCTGTGGGGTTTCTGAGCCCCCCCGAATTGGGTCTGGGGGTTTCCTGGAGCCCCCTAAAATGGATCTGTGGGGTTCCCTTGATCCCAAAAAGGGTCTTTGGGGTTTCTGAGCCTCCCGGATGGCTTTGTGGGGTTTCTGAGCCCCCCAGATGGCTCTGTAGGGTCCCTGAACCCCCCTAAAATGGGTCTATGGGCTCCCTGAGCCCCCCCTGAAATGGGTCTGGTGGATTCCTGGAACACCCTAAAACAGATTTGTGGGGTTCCCTTGATCCCAAAAAGGATCTGTGGGGTTTCTGAGCCCCCTAACGGATCTGTGGGGTTCCCTTGATCCCAAAAAGGATCTGTGAGGTTCCTGAGCCCCCTAATGGCTTTGTGGGGTTTCTGAGCCCCCTAATGGCTTTGTGGGGTTTCTGAGCCCCCCAAACGGACCCGTGGGGGGGTTTCGGAGCCCCCCGAAGGGCTGTGTGGGGTTTTTTGGGGGACTCACGCTGCCGAAGTACTTGTCGAGGAGCTCGACGTAGCGGTGGATGAGCTCCAGCGTGATCAGCTCGTTGTCCTGCCCCTCGATGGCGCAGCAGAAGTACAGGCTGGCGTACCTGGGGGAGGGGAATGGGGATATAGGGGAAACATAGGGGATATGGGGGATATAGGGGAAATGGGGATAGAGGGGGGTATAGGGGAAATGGGGGATATAGGGGAAATGGGGATAGAGGGGGGTATAGGGGAAATAGGGGGGGTATAGGGGAAATAGGGATATAGGGGGATAGAGGGGAAATGGGGGATATAGGGGAATATAGGGGAAATGGGGGATATAGGGGAATAGAGGGGAAATGGGGGAAATAGGGGGATATAGGGGAAATGGGGAGGGTGTGGGGGGATATAGGGGAAATGGGGGGTATAGGGGAAATGGGGGATATAGGGGAAATGTGGGGGGTAGGGGCATATAGGGGAAATGGGGGGACATGGAGGGATATAGAGGAAATAGGGGATATAGGGGAATGGGGGGATATTGGGGAATTGGGTGGTATGGAGGGATATAGGGGAAATGGGGGGTATAGGGGAATTGGGGGGGTATGGGGTTATAGGGGAAATGGGGGGGGTATGGGGGAAATGGGGGTGTGTGGGGGAGATGGGGGAAATGGGGGGAGATGGGGGAAATGGGGGGGTGTGGGGGGAATGAGGGAAATGGGGGAAATAGGGTTGGAGGGGAATTTGGGGGCAAATGGGGCTGGGGGGGAAATGGGGCTGGGGGCACTCTGGCAGGGCGATGGGGCCAAGCCAATGGGGCCGGGGGCAATGGGGCACAGCCAATGGGGCCAGATGTAATGGGGCCAGAAGCTATGGGGCCCAATCAATGGGGCCCAACCAATGGAGCCAGAGGCTACGGGGTCAAGCCAATGGGGCCGGAGGCTATGGGGCCAAACTAATGGGATCGGAGGTGATGGGGTCAAGCCAATGGGATTGGAGGTGATGGGGCCAAGCCAATGGGGTCAGAGGCTATGGGGCCAAGCCAATGGGGCCGGAGACTATGGGCACAAACCAATGGGGCTGGATGCAGTGGGGCCAAGCCAATGGGGTCGGAGGCTATGGGACCAAGTCAATGGGGCCAAGGCAAGGAGATTGGAGGCTATGGGGCCAAGCCAATGAGGTTGGAGGCTATGGGGCCAAACTAATGGGAGCGGAGGTGATGGGGTCAAGACAATGGGATTGGAGGTGATGGGGCCAAGCCAATGGGGTCGGAGGTTATGGGGCCAAGCCAATGAGGCTGAACGCAGTGGGGCCAAGCCAATGGGGTCAGATGCAATGGGGCCAAGACAATGGAGCCGGAGGCTATAGGGCCAAGTCAGTGGGGCCAAGCCAATGGGGTCGGATGCAATGGGGCTGAGCCAATGAGGTTGGAGGTCATGGGGCCAAGCCAATGGGGCTGGAGGCTATAGGGCCAAACTAATGGGATTGGAGATTATGGGGTCAAGCCAATGGGATTGGAGGTGATGGGGCCAAGCCAGTGGGGTCAGAGGCTATGGGGCCAAGTCAATGGGGCCAAGCCAATGGGGTCGGAGGTGATGGGGCCAAGCCAATGGGGTCAAAGGCTATGGGGCCAAGCCAATGGGGCCGGAGGCTATGGGGCCAAGCCAATGGGGCCGGAGGCTATGGGGGCCAAGTCAATGGGGCCGGAGGCTATGGGGCCAGAGGCTATGGGGCCAAGCCAATGGGGCCAAGCCAATAGGGTCGGAGGCTATGGAACCAAACCAACAGGACTGGCGGCTCTGGGGCCGGACGCAACGGATCCAAACCAACGGGGCCGGACGCAACGGGGCCAAACCTTGGGGCACCGCCACCCTCACCCCCCCACCCACCCCCCCCAGACTCCGTCGCCTCCCCGGGCGCCCCCCGCGCGCCCCCCCACCTCTTGTAGACCACCTTGAGGTCGCGCCACTCGAGGAAGCTGCACATCTTGGGCTTGCGGGCCAGCACCAGCTGCATCAGCTCACGCACCAGCTTCCGCTTGTCGCGCTCGGCCGTGGCCAGGAACCACTTCTGCAGGCGCAGCTTGCCCTGCCGGCTGAACAGCAGCATGAAGCGCATCTGCGGGAGGCAGGGGGGTTAGCGGGGAGGGGTACGGGGGGGGTTATGGGGTGGGGGGAGGGGGTAGGGGGGGGATAGGGGGCTGGGGTGGGGGGAAAAGGGGGGAAATGGGGGGATATGGGGCTGGGGTGGGGGGATGTGGGGCTGGGGTGGGGGGAAAAGGGGGGATTTGGGGGGAAATGGGGGGATTTGGGGGGATTTGGGGCTGGGGTGGGGGGAAAGGGGGGGATTTGGGGGGGATATGGGGAGCTACGGGGAGGTATGGGGCTGGAATGGGGGGATTTGGGGAGGATATAGGGTGGGGGGTGGGGGTAGGGGGGGGATAGGGGGCTGGGGTGGGGGGATTTGGGGGGATTTGGGGGGGATTTGGGGCTGGGGTGGGGGGATATGGGGGGATTTGGGGGGAAATGGGGGGATTTGGGGGGATATGGGGCTGGGGTGGGGGGATGTGGGGGGATTTGGGGGGGATTTGGGGCTGGGATGGGGGGATTTGGGGAGATATGGGGCTGGGCTGGGGGGTTATGGGGGGATTTGGGGTGTGGGACGGGGGTTCTGGGGTTTACGGGGGAGTTTTGGGGCTTTTTGTGGCATTTTGTGGCATTTTGGGGGGTTTAGGGGCATTTTGGGGGATTTAGGGGCATTTTGGGGGGTTTTGGGGCTGTGGGGCGGGGGCGGGGCCGTGCCCCCTCTCCACGTGACCCCCTCTCCACGTGACCTCCCCCTTCCCACGTGACCTCCCCCTTCCCACGTGATCTCCCCACCCTCCCCCGCCCGATGCCCCGGGCCCGCCCCTCCCCCCCCCCTCCCGCCGCCTCAGGCCCCGGCCCCGGGGCCGCTCACCATGGCGCCGCTTCCGGTCCCCCCCCCGCTCGGTTCCGCTTCCGGTCCCTCCTCCCGCTTCCGGTTCCGGTGGGCTCGGCAGCCGCCGCCGCCGCTGCCGTTCGCCGCCGCCGCCGCCGCCGCGCCGGGCCCGGCCTCACCGCGCATGCGCCGCTTCCGGGAGGGGCGGGGCCCGCTGCCATGGCAACGGGGCGGGGCCGGGAGAGGGGCGGAGCCGTTGCCCCGGCAACGGGCCCGCAGGGGGGCGGGGCTAAGGCTCCGTAGCAACGGTTGCTAAGGGGCGAGGCTTGTTGCCACGGCAGCGCCCGCGCTGTCGCCATGGCAACGGAACAGAGGCCGGGGCGGGCCTGGGCCCGCATCTATGGGGCCGAGACCCCCCCAGACCCCCAGATATGGGGCACAACCCCCCCCAGACCCAAATCTATGGGGTTGTGACCCCCCCAGACCCACAGATACTGGGCACAACCCCCCCCAAACCCATATCTATGGGGCCGAGACCCCTCAGACCCACGTCCATGGGGCCTAGACCCCCACCCATGGGGCACAAACCCCTCCCAGACCCACGTCTATGGGTTTGAGACCCCCCCAGACCCAAATATATGGGGTCGAGACCCCCCAGACCCACACCTATGGAGCACAAACCCCTCCCAGACCGAAATTTATGGGGCCAAAACCCCCCAGACCCAAATCTATGGGGTTGAGACCCCCCAGACCCACGTCCATGGGGCCTAGACCCATATCCATGGGGCACAAACCCCTCCCAGACCCACGTCTATGGGTTTGAGACCCCCCCAGACCCAAATACATGGGGTTGAGACCCCCCAGACCCACATCTACGAGGCACAAACCCCTCCCAGACTCAAATTTATGGGGCCAAAACCCCCCAGACCCAAATACATGGGGTTGAGACCCCCCAGACCTACACCTATGGGGCACAAACCCCTCCCAGACCCAAATTTATGGGGCCAAAACCCCCTAGACCCAAATCTATGGGCCCGAGACCCCTCAGACCCACGTCCATGGGGCCTAGGCCCATATCCATGGGGCACAAACCCCTCCCAGCCCCACATCTATGGGGTTGAGACCCAAATCTATCAGGCCGAGACTCCCTGAAACCCAAATTTCTGCAAATTGGGGTGTTTGGAGCCCGGCTTCCTCCCCGTTAGGTTCTGGCCTCTGCCATCCCGTGGTCGCTGCAGCCGAGGTCTCCAACTCATCCTTCCTCTCCCCATTGGCTCCTCCGCCACCCGTGCGGTGGAGAAAGATCTCAAGATGCTGATCGTGGTCATTGACGCCCTGAAGGAGCCTTCCGCACACTTTGTGCCTCGTCGTTTGGTCTTCCCAGAAGGTTTTGGGGTGGTAGAAGTCCTCCAGGAGAACCAGGGAGACCAAGAGGCTGCTTGGAGCTGTGTGAAGAAGGCTTCATCTCCTCCTCTTCCTCACCCGGTGGCCGTGGAGGACTCAACTGCAGCTGGAAGGGACCTGGAAAGACCCAATAATTGATCCAGGAAGACCTGGCCATGGTTGAAAATGGTCTGAGAAGACCCAACAGTGGTTGGAATCGATCTTGGAGGACCCGATGATGGTTGGAATTGGTCTTGGATGACCCAACCATGGTTGGAATCGATCTTGGGGGTCCCGGTGATGGTTGGAAATGATCTTGGAGGACTCAGTTGTGGTTGGAACCGACCTTGGAAGAACCTGACATGGTTAAAAATGGTCTGAGAAGACCCAGTGATGGCTGGAAATGATCCTGGGGGACCCAATGATCATTGGAAATGAACTTGGAGGACCCAACAGTCATTGGAACTGACCTGGGAAGACCTAGCCATGGTTGAAAATGGTCTGAGAAGACCCAAGGGTGGTTGGAAACGATCCTGGGGGACCCAACAGTGGTTGGAATCGATCTTGGGGAACCCAACGATCATTGGAAATGAACTTGGAAGACCCAACAGACATTGGAACCGAGCTGGGAAGACACAGCCATGGTTGAAAATGGTCTGAGAAGACCCAAGGGTGGTTGGAAACGATCCTGGGGGACTCAACAGTAGTTGGAATCGATCCCAGGGGACACAACGATGGTTGGAATCAATCTAGGAGGACCCGAAGATGGTTGGAATTGATCTGAGGGGACCCAACGATGGTTGGAATTGACCTTGGATGACACAATGGTGGTTGAAAACGGTCTTGGAAGACCTGCCCATGGTTGAAAATGGTCTAAGAAGACCCGATGATGGTTGGAACTGATCTTGGAGAACCCAGTCATGATTGGAAGTGGTCTTGGAGGACCCAACGATGGTAGGAATCAATCTTAGAAGACCCAAGAATGTTTGGAATTGATCTTGGGGGGCATTTTGGTGGTTGGAATCGAAATTAGAAGACCCGACGATGGTAGGAATCGATCTTAGAAGGCCCAACGATTGTTGGAATTGATCTTGGGGGACCCAACAATGGTTAGAATCAAAATTAGAGGACCCAACTATGGTTGGAATTGATCTTGGAGAACCCAATCATGATTGGAAGTGGTCTTGGAGGCCCCAGTCGGTAGGAATCGATCTTAGAAGACCCAAGGATGTTTGGAATCGAAATTAGAGGATCCAAGGATGGTTGGAAATTATGTTGGACCTCCCAACGATGGTTGGAATCAATCCTGGAGAACCCAAGGATGGTTGGACACGACCTGGGAAGACCCCGCGATGGCTGGAATCCATCCACCAGCCCTCAACCCTAGCCCCCTGTCCCCAATTTGGGTCAGATTCACCTCAAAAAGGAACAAACACCCCCTCCCCGTGACACCGTGATGCCCCCAGGGCGGCGATACCGGGGACGGGGCCGTTGTGGTTGTCCCCAGTTACGAGGAGGGGACCGTCACGTTTATTATTGGTCTGGGCATCGCCCGTCCCATATCCTCCACCCACCCTGGAGATGAGTAACTCTTCCCAGAAGAGGAGCAAAGTTCCTCACTATCATTCCTGCCCTGGGCATAACTCCGCACGGGAATTCTGCCGGCGGTGCTACGGGATGCCGAGATGGGGTGGGACGTAGAAGCCTCCGGCGGGAACGGGGATGAAGTGCTAGGTTTTACTAACACGTGGAAATGCGAGAAAGAGAACGGCTGTGGGGGCGACCGGGGAGGAGGTAGAAGCGCGAGAGAGGGGCAGAGGGCCGATCGGAACGGCCATCCGAAAAAATGCTCCTGTGGGGCAAACGCCTTGCTCACTGGGCTCTTTCGGCCATGCTAGCATTCCCGGTCTGGGTGACAGATTGGGGGCAGAGGGTTCACTCACCAATAAACCCTAAGGATGTACAAGCGATTGTTAAAGCCATTGCGGATAAAGGGCTTCGTTCTGCAATGGTCTCCGTCCTCATAGATGGTATTTTCAGGGGAGATGATATGCTCCCGTTTGATATAAAACAAACTTGTCGACTGATCTTTGACGGGGGGGGGATGATCACTTTTAAACAAGAACGGGAGGACAACTGTATGAGACAACTGGCCCAAGTTACTGGGGCAGATCACCCACTATATGGCTCTAGCCTGCAGCGGCTAATGGGTACGGACCCAACAGTGATCACCCCCCAGGCGCAAGCCCAGGGCCTGTGGGCCCATGAAGTTATGGCAACTCGTGCAGACAGAGAAGCTCTAAACAGCCAACGCCCCAACTTCCAGTGGAAAATGCTGCCTCAAGGAATGATCAACTCTCCTACTATCTGCCAGATCACGGTGGATCGGGCGCTGGCTGGCGCCAGTTCGGTGCAGTAACCTGACCGTGACTCAGAATAAAACTAATGAAAACTGAGTTTCTGTTCACAGGAACGGATCATCGGACACCCCCGTAATCTGTATACCCCGGTGACAAGAGAAGACAATAAGTCAGCAAGCGTCCTGTCTAAGCCTGAGAGTTCCACACTGGCAGAACCCAGACGACAGCGAAGCGACCTCCGTGGGTGGGGGGCTGTGATGCCTTTGTATGATCTTATCTTTGGACCTTGTATACTAAATAAGCTTGTGTTGTTTGTTAAAAGTTGGTTAGAGAAAGTTAACATTATGTTGGTAGAACACCAACAACTACTTTCAGAGTGTCTTTACTCAGGGTTACCAGTTACCTCCTAGTTTTCTCCTGGTTATTGTGCCTTACGTTTTTTATTTAAGTTATGATGTCTACGTCTTAAGCTTGTTATATTTTAGCTAATTTGGTTGTGCGTAGGGAGGGGGGAAATGGGGGTAGTTAGGGTCTGGCGGTCGGAAGATGTCGCGCTGTACGGAAAGGTGGAGCCCGTCCCTTGATGGACAGTATCGTGTTGTCTGTGATGGAAGCAAGCTGAAGTGACGCTATGGGCCTCGGGTATATAACGCCGTGTGACTCGACAATAAACACCATTTGCCATCCACCACGTTGGTGTCTGTGAGCCGATGGCCCGAGCGGCCTGGGGTTGGTCGCCGTGCCGTTCCTGAACCAGGTCGCCACTGCCATCTGAAGGCAACAGGGACGGGGACGGGGACATTGGGGAAGGGGACAAGGACATCGGGGAGCGTGACGGGGACAAGGACAGGGATGGGGACACTGCACAGGTCCCCGCCCCGTGGTGATGGCATTGACGAGGGCCAGCGGAGGCCACAATTGGGGTGGCCACAAATCGGAGCCAGCGTAGATGCTGAACTGGGGGCGGTGGAGGCCAGAACTGGGGCAGCGGAGGCCATGAGCTTGGGCAGAAGAGGCCAAAAATCGTGACTCTGGAGGCCATCGTCCCGTGCAGCCTTGGCCCCAGGGAACGGGACAAGGGTCAGGGGAAAGCGAAAGCGAAGGATGGGACAGGGTGGGGTGGGATGGGGTGGGAAGGCTAGGGGTGAGGCCGGAGGGTGCAAAGGGGAAAGGTGTGGGATGGGGCGGCCACCACGAAGCCTCCGAAGGTGCTGACGGCAGGCACGGTACTAAGTCCAGATTTCTTTCCTCAATAGCGAGGAGTACTGCGATATTTCTGGACGATGAAGGAAGTTTCTCCAGCGCAACCGAAATACCACTGGTCTCCACGGAAATGTCTCCCTACACAGACACGACGTCCTTCACGGAAATGGCCTCCAACCTCTCCCCTACCACTGAAGAAACCTCATCTGGTGACACTCCCACACCAGAGACCTTGACCAGTTCAGGAACCTCTTTCCCTACCTCAGCCACCACCAGGCCAGTAACCACCAGTACAGCTCCAGTGACCACCACCACCCCAACCACCACCACCACACCAACCACCACCATCACCCCGACCACCACCACTACACCAACTACCACCACATCAACCACCACCACCACACAAACCACCACCACCTCAACCACCACCACCACCCCGACCACCACCACCACCCCAGCCACCACAACCACCACCACTACACCAACTACCACCACACCAACCACCACCACAACCACCACCACCACCACACCAACTACCACCACTACCACCACCGGCACCACCACCACCGCTGTTCCTGCAGGTCAGCCTCCACCTCTTCCTCATCCTCCCTCCTCTCGCCCTCCTCCCTCCTCCCAGGCCTCCATCGCTGCCCCCATCCTCCCCGGGGTTTCCTCGCAGCGCCCCCACCCCTGGGTGCCCCCTGAGGCCCCCCCTGACCTCCGCTCTCCCCGCAGTGGTGTGCCAGAACGGAGGCACCTACGATGGCATCAAGTGCATCTGCCACCCCGACTTCTACGGCCCCGAGTGCGAGTACTCCAGCAACTCCATCAACACCGACATCCGTAAGTGCGGCCTCCCCCGAGCCCACGGACTTGCCCCCACTCGTGGCCTCCCCCCGCGCTCACCTCCCTCCTGCCTCCCGCAGCCATCGAGGGGAAGGTGGTGGCCAACGTGGAGCTGGTGGTGACCGTCACCAACTTCAACTACACGGAGGAGCTGCAGGACCCCCTCTCGGAGGCCTACGAGAGCTTCGCGAAGCATTTCCAGCACCTCCATCCCCTTCTCCTTTCTTTCCACCCCCACCCCCAGATGCAGATCACCAGACCCGCACTGCGACCCCAGTTGTGACCCAGGTACTGTGAGATGTGGGGGATTTGGGAGCTGGGGTTTGGTGAGGGGGATGTGGGGCAGAGCGCTGTGGGGCAGGGGGATGTGGGAGCCAAGAATCTTCTCAAGGATTCTCCTCCAAGGTCTTCGCTGGCCCCTCCTCACCTCCTTGCCCACCAGCACTTCCAGGACCTTCTCAACGACGCTCATTCCAAGGACAACATTGCCTCCTCCTCAACCTTGGTGCCAACTGGAACTTCCAGGACCTTGTCAACGATGCTGATTCCAAGGACAACGTTGCCTCCTCCTCACCTTGGTGCCCACCAGAACTTCCAGGACCTTCTCAACGACGCTGATTCCAATATCATCGTTGGCTTCTCCTGACCTCATTGCCCACCAGCACCTCCAGGACCTTCTCAACAACGCTGCTTCCAAGGACAACGTTGCCTCCTGTTCACCTCCTTGCCCACCAGCACTTCCAGGACCTTCTCAATGACGCTGATTCTAATATCATCGTTGGCTTCTCCTGACCTCATTGCCCACCAGCACCTCCAGGACCTTCTCAATGATGCTGCTTCCAAGGTCATTATTGGCTCCTGCTCACTGCGGTGCCCACGGGAGTAACCTGGGAAGATGTAGATGGGGCTGGGAACAATTTGGGAAGACTCGGCCAGGACTCAACCAGGGGAGACCCAACTGGGGAGACCCAACCATGGCTGGAAATGCTTCTGGAAGACCCAACCATGTCTGGAAATGCTCTTGGAAGACCCAACCGTGGCTGGAAATGCTCTTGGAAGACCCAACCGTGGCTGGAAATGCTCTTGGAAGACCCAACCATGGTTGGAAATGCTCTTTGAACACCCAGCCATGGCTGGAGGCAATCTGTAGGATCCTGGTGGAGCTAGAAGCGGCCCAGCAGTGACTGGAGATGGGCTTGGCAGGAGCTGGGCCCGTTTATTTATTTGCTCAGCGAGAAGAAGGAAAACCTCTGTGTGCAGATCCTGGCAGTGGGTGATGGGACTCCCGGCCAGCCCTTGGCCATCCCACTTAGAAATGGGCAATCCCAATAAAAATTCTGTGCATCCCAATAAAAATTCTGCTTCTGCATCCGGCCCCACGCCAGCCTTGGTCATGGGGGACGTTGGGGCTGTGGTGGGAACCGGCCAACCACGGCCCCCTCGGGGCTGCAGCCGCTGGGGTCCATCTAGGTCCTTCTGGGGGTCTCCACCAGTGCCAGGGGCCAAAATGACCCACAAATCCCCAGCTCCCGGTCCCAAATTTGGGTCAGATTCATCCCAAATCCCCTGAGCCCTACAGATCCTAGAAGGTCCCCAAATGGCCCCAGCCCTACAGGTCCTGGCAGCTCCCTGGCCACCAGGAAATCCTGATGGGAAGGTAACAGGGGTGGGGGACGTTGGGGAAGGGGGATATGTGAGATGGCGAGGGGGGCACCAGGGATGGGGATGGGGGGCAGCAGAGGTGGGAAGACATCACCGATGGGGTTGGGAGACGAAGAAGACGTGGAAGTGCCCCCAAATTGCCCCATATGCCTCATGGGTCGTCATAGTTATCCCCGATAACGGGGAGGGGAACGTCATGTTTGTTCCCACAGTCACGGTGCCCATGATTGGTCTGGGCACAGCCGCACCCCCAAAACACCGCCCGCCCTCGAACGAGCGGCCTCTCCCCGCAGAGGGGCAAAGTTCCCCACTGCCACTCCTGCCCCGAGCATGGCTCCACAGCGGGGTGCTGCTGGCGGCACCGCGGGACTGGGGGGCATCAAGATGGGGTCTGGCACCCGCGCCTTCCTCCTCCTCTTCCTCCTCATCCTCCACGGGCTTGCAGCGGGTGAGTGCAGCACGGGCAGGGGGCACCGAAACTCGGATCTGGGGGGCGGAAGGGGGTGGCCCCCCCCTGGGGCATCTCCTCGGGGTGTGTTTGGGAGGCTGAGGGGGGAATCGGCCTCCACGGCCCGAGGTGGCTCTGTCCTGGTGGGGACGGGGACAGGGATATTTGGGATGGGGAAAGGGACACTGGGGAGGGGAACAGGGACATTGGGGAAGGTGATGGGGACAAGGACAGGGATGGGGACACTCCACAGACCCCCGCCCCATGGTGATGGCACTGACAAGGGCCAGCGGAGGCCAAAACTGTGGCAGAGGAGGCCACAAATCGGGGCCAGTGTAGATGACGAACTGGGGGCAGTGGAGGCCAGAACTGGGGCATCGGAGACCAGAACTGGGGCGGTGGAGGCAAAAATTGGGGCACGGGTGGCCAGAATCGGGGCAGTTGAAGTCAGGACTGGGGCACTGGGGGCCAGAACTGGGAGAACGGAGGCCATGAGCTTGGGCAGCAGAGACCAAAAATTGGGAGAGCAAAGGCCACGTCCACCTGTGCGGCCTCTGCCCCACCCGTCCCATTGACGTGAGGATGGGAACGGGACAAGGGTCAGAATAACGAAAAAGTGGGGGAGAGGCCAGGAGGGAAGGGGACATGGCCATGGGTGAGGCTGGCGGGGAGGGAAAGGGGAAGGGAGAGGCACGGGGTGCCCTCCAGGCAGCAATGAGTGACGCGGCCTCCACATCACAAGGAACCTCCGCAGACGTAGCCCAGTATGGAACTGGTCAACAAACCGGCTCCTCCATGGCTAGCGCTGCCTCGAAACGAGCTGACACCGCGAGTCTGGGGACACCCAACTCCCTGCAGAACACATATCAAGGCTCCAAGGTCAGCAGGAAAGACAGCACGACGTCCACCACCCCCACGACACCCACCACCCCCACGACACCCACCACCACCCCCACGACATCCTCCACCACCCCCACGACATCCTCCACCACCCCCACGACACCCACCACCACCCCCACGACATCCTCCACCACCCCCACGACACCCACCACCACCCCCACGACATCCTCCACCACACCCACGACATCCTCCACCACCCCCACGACACCCACCACCACCCCCACGACATCCTCCACCACCCCCACGACACCCACCACCACCCCCACGACATCCTCCACCACCCCCACGACACCCACCACCACACCCACGACACCCACCACCACCCCCACGACATCCTCCACCACCCCCACGACACCCACCACCACCCCCACGACACCCACCACAACACCCACGACATCCTCCACCACCCCCACGACACCCACCACCACCCCCACGACACCCACCACCACCCCCACGACATCCTCCACCACCCCCACGACACCCACCACCACCCCCACGACACCCACCACCACCCCCACGACACCCACCACCACACCCACGACATCCTCCACCACCCCCACGACACCCACCACCACCCCCACGACACCCACCACCACCCCCACGACACCCACCACCACACCCACGACATCCTCCACCACCCCCACGACACCCACCACCACCCCCACGACATCCTCCACCACCCCCACGACACCCACCACCACCCCCACGACATCCTCCACCACCCCCACGACACCCACCACCACCCCCACGACACCCACCACCACCCCCACGACACCCACCACCACCCCCACGACACCCACCACCACACCCACGACATCCTCCACCACCCCCACGACACCCACCACCACCCCCACGACATCCTCCACCACCCCCACGACATCCTCCACCACCCCCACGACACCCACCACCACCCCCACGACATCCTCCACCACCCCCACGACACCCACCACCACCCCCACGACATCCTCCACCACCCCCACGACATCCTCCACCACCCCCACGACACCCACCACCACCCCCACGACACCCACCACCACCCCCACGACACCCACCACCACCCCCACGACATCCTCCACCACCCCCACGACACCCACCACCACCCCCACGACATCCTCCACCACCCCCACGACACCCACCACCACCCCCACGACACCCACCACCACCCCCACGACACCCACCACCACCCCCACGACATCCTCCACCACCCCCACGACACCCACCACCACCCCCACGACACCCACCACCACCCCCACGACACCCACCACCACCCCCACGACACCCACCACCACCCCCACGACATCCTCCACCACCCCCACGACACCCACCACCACCCCCACGACATCCTCCACCACCCCCACGACACCCACCACCACCCCCACGACACCCACCACCACACCCACGACATCCTCCACCACCCCCACGACACCCACCACCACCCCCACGACATCCTCCACCACCCCCACGACACCCACCACCACCCCCACGACACCCACCACCACACCCACGACATCCTCCACCACCCCCACGACACCCACCACCACCCCCACGACATCCTCCACCACCCCCACGACAACCACCACCACCCCCACGACATCCTCCACCACCCCTACGACACCCACCACCACCCCCACGACATCCTCCACCACCCCCACGACACCCACTACCACCACCCCCACGACACCCACCACCACCCCCACGACATCCTCCACCACCCCCACGACATCCTCCACCACCCCCACGACACCCACCACCACCCCCACGACACCCACCACCACCCCCACGACACCCACCACCACACCCACGACATCCTCCACCACCCCCACGACACCCACCACCACCCCCACGACACCCACCACCACCCCCACGACATCCTCCACCACCCCCACGACACCCACCACCACCCCCACGACATCCTCCACCACCCCCACGACACCCACCACCACCCCCACGACACCCACCACCACCCCCACGACATCCTCCACCACCCCCACGACATCCTCCAACACCCCCACGACACCCACCACCACCCCCACGACACCCACCACCACCCCCACGACACCCACCACCACACCCACGACATCCTCCACCACCCCCACGACACCCACCACCACCCCCACGACACCCACCACCACCCCCACGACACCCACCACCACACCCACGACATCCTCCACCACCCCCACGACACCCACCACCACCCCCACGACATCCTCCACCACCCCCACGACACCCACCACCACCCCCACGACATCCTCCACCACCCCCACGACATCCTCCACCACCCCCACGACATCCTCCACCACCCCCACGACACCCACCACCACCCCCACGACACCCACCACCACCCCCACGACATCCTCCACCACCCCCACGACACCCACCACCACCCCCACGACATCCTCCACCACCCCCACGACACCCACCACCACCCCCACGACACCCACCACCACACCCACGACATCCTCCACCACCCCCACGACACCCACCACCACCCCCACGACATCCTCCACCACCCCCACGACAACCACCACCACCCCCACGACATCCTCCACCACCCCTACGACACCCACCACCACCCCCACGACACCCACCACCACCCCCACGACACCCACCACCACACCCACGACATCCTCCACCACCCCCACGACACCCACCACCACCACCCCCACGACACCCACCACCACCCCCACGACACCCACCACCACCCCCACGACACCCACCACCACCCCCACGACATCCTCCACCACCCCCACGACACCCACCACCACCCCCACGACACCCACCACCACCCCCACGACACCCACCACCACACCCACGACATCCTCCACCACCCCCACGACACCCACCACCACCCCCACGACATCCTCCACCACCCCCACGACACCCACCACCACCCCCACGACATCCTCCACCACCCCCACGACATCCTCCACCACCCCCACGACACCCACCACCACCCCCACGACATCCTCCACCACACCCACGACATCCTCCACCACCCCCACGACACCCACCACCACCCCCACGACATCCTCCACCACCCCCACGACACCCACCACCACCCCCACGACATCCTCCACCACCCCCACGACACCCACCACCACACCCACGACACCCACCACCACCCCCACGACATCCTCCACCACCCCCACGACACCCACCACCACCCCCACGACACCCACCACAACACCCACGACATCCTCCACCACCCCCACGACACCCACCACCACCCCCACGACACCCACCACCACCCCCACGACATCCTCCACCACCCCCACGACACCCACCACCACCCCCACGACACCCACCACCACCCCCACGACACCCACCACCACACCCACGACATCCTCCACCACCCCCACGACACCCACCACCACCCCCACGACACCCACCACCACCCCCACGACACCCACCACCACACCCACGACATCCTCCACCACCCCCACGACACCCACCACCACCCCCACGACATCCTCCACCACCCCCACGACACCCACCACCACCCCCACGACATCCTCCACCACCCCCACGACACCCACCACCACCCCCACGACACCCACCACCACCCCCACGACACCCACCACCACCCCCACGACACCCACCACCACACCCACGACATCCTCCACCACCCCCACGACACCCACCACCACCCCCACGACATCCTCCACCACCCCCACGACATCCTCCACCACCCCCACGACACCCACCACCACCCCCACGACACCCACCACCACCCCCACGACATCCTCCACCACCCCCACGACACCCACCACCACCCCCACGACATCCTCCACCACCCCCACGACACCCACCACCACCCCCACGACACCCACCACCACCCCCACGACACCCACCACCACCCCCACGACACCCACCACCACCCCCACGACATCCTCCACCACCCCCACGACACCCACCACCACCCCCACGACATCCTCCACCACCCCCACGACACCCACCACCACCCCCACGACACCCACCACCACCCCCACGACATCCTCCACCACCCCCACGACACCCACCACCACCCCCACGACATCCTCCACCACCCCCACGACACCCACCACCACCCCCACGACACCCACCACCACACCCACGACATCCTCCACCACCCCCACGACACCCACCACCACCCCCACGACATCCTCCACCACCCCCACGACAACCACCACCACCCCCACGACATCCTCCACCACCCCTACGACACCCACCACCACCCCCACGACACCCACCACCACACCCACGACATCCTCCACCACCCCCACGACACCCACTACCACCACCCCCACGACACCCACCACCACCCCCACGACATCCTCCACCACCCCCACGACATCCTCCACCACCCCCACGACACCCACCACCACCCCCACGACACCCACCACCACCCCCACGACACCCACCACCACACCCACGACATCCTCCACCACCCCCACGACACCCACCACCACCCCCACGACACCCACCACCACCCCCACGACATCCTCCACCACCCCCACGACACCCACCACCACCCCCACGACATCCTCCACCACCCCCACGACACCCACCACCACCCCCACGACACCCACCACCACCCCCACGACATCCTCCACCACCCCCACGACATCCTCCAACACCCCCACGACACCCACCACCACCCCCACGACACCCACCACCACCCCCACGACACCCACCACCACACCCACGACATCCTCCACCACCCCCACGACACCCACCACCACCCCCACGACACCCACCACCACCCCCACGACACCCACCACCACACCCACGACATCCTCCACCACCCCCACGACACCCACCACCACCCCCACGACATCCTCCACCACCCCCACGACACCCACCACCACCCCCACGACACCCACCACCACCCCCACGACATCCTCCACCACCCCCACGACATCCTCCACCACCCCCACGACACCCACCACCACCCCCACGACACCCACCACCACCCCCACGACATCCTCCACCACCCCCACGACACCCACCACCACCCCCACGACATCCTCCACCACCCCCACGACACCCACCACCACCCCCACGACACCCACCACCACACCCACGACATCCTCCACCACCCCCACGACACCCACCACCACCCCCACGACATCCTCCACCACCCCCACGACAACCACCACCACCCCCACGACATCCTCCACCACCCCTACGACACCCACCACCACCCCCACGACACCCACCACCACCCCCACGACACCCACCACCACACCCACGACATCCTCCACCACCCCCACGACACCCACCACCACCACCCCCACGACACCCACCACCACCCCCACGACACCCACCACCACCCCCACGACACCCACCACCACCCCCACGACATCCTCCACCACCCCCACGACACCCACCACCACCCCCACGACACCCACCACCACCCCCACGACACCCACCACCACACCCACGACATCCTCCACCACCCCCACGACACCCACCACCACCCCCACGACATCCTCCACCACCCCCACGACACCCACCACCACCCCCACGACATCCTCCACCACCCCCACGACATCCTCCACCACCCCCACGACACCCACCACCACCCCCACGACACCCACCACCACCCCCACGACATCCTCCACCACCCCCACGACACCCACCACCACCCCCACGACATCCTCCACCACCCCCACGACACCCACCACCACCCCCACGACACCCACCACCACACCCACGACATCCTCCACCACCCCCACGACACCCACCACCACCACCCCCACGACACCCACCACCACCCCGACGACACCCACCACCACCCCCACGACATCCTCCACCACCCCCACGACACCCACCACCACCCCCACGACACCCACCACCACCCCCACGACACCCACCACCACCCCCACGACACCCACCACCACACCCACGACATCCTCCACCACCCCCACGACACCCACCACCACCCCCACGACATCCTCCACCACCCCCACGACATCCTCCACCACCCCCACGACACCCACCACCACCCCCACGACACCCACCACCACCCCCACGACATCCTCCACCACCCCCACGACACCCACCACCACCCCCACGACATCCTCCACCACCCCCACGACACCCACCACCACCCCCACGACACCCACCACCACCCCCACGACACCCACCACGATTGCCACCACCACCACCCCAGAAAGAACAACCACCACCGGTACCACCATCCCAACAACCACCACGGTTCCTGCAGGTCAGCCTCCATCTCCCTCCTGTCCTCCTTCCCCTTGTCCTCTTCCCGCCTCCACCCCACCTCCCAGGCCTCCATCGCTGACCCTCACCCTTGTCCTCCCTGGGGTCTCCTCACGGGACCCCCACCCCTGGCTGCCCCCTGACCTCCTCTCTCCCTGCAGTGGTCTGCCAGAATGGAGGCAATTATGACGGCATCAAGTGCGTCTGCCACCCCGACTTCTACGGCCCCGTGTGCGAGTACTCCAGCGGCTCCATCAACACCGACATCCGTAAGTGCGGCCTCCGCCCAGCCCACGGCCTCACCCCTGCTCGTGGCCTCCCCCCGGCCTCCCCGTACTCACCCCTCTCCTGCCTCTCGCAGCCACCGAGGGGACGATCGTGGCCAACGTGGAGCTGGTGGTGACCGTCACCAACTTCAACTACACGGAGGAGCTGCAGGACCCCCGCTCGGAGGCCTACGAGAGCTTTGAGAAGCAGTTCAGGCAGGAGGTGAGGCCCGGGAGATCAAGGAGAGGCCGGGAACCTGAGGGGAGGCTGGGAGCTCAAGGGGAGACCAGGGTGTGCAAGGGGTGTTTGGGAACACAACAGGAGACTGGGAGCAAGAGTGGAGGCCGGGAGCGAGAGGGGAGGCCAGGCACCGCAAGGGGAGGCTGTTTTGCATGGGAGCCATCCTCACGGCGCCCCTCGCCCTTGCAGATGGCCAAGATCTACGGCTCCGTGCCCGGCTACCAGGGCGTGAAGATCCTCAGCATCAGGCCGGCGACCTCCAGCAGGGGGGGAGCCCGGGTGCGCAGAGCCTCCGCGTCCTCCGCCGTGGACACCGGCCTCGAGGTGGACCACGAGGTCATCATCAGCACCACCAACAGCACCGACCTGAGCGAGGAGTTCCAGAACAAGACGCAGGAGCTGGTGGCGAAGCTTAATGAGACTGCCAACAACCAGGGCGACTGCCGGCAGGACACCTGTGGGTGCCCCGTCCTCCTCTCTCACCCCCCGACCCTTCGGGGAGGCCCCGGGGAAGGGTCCCTGACAGCCTCTCTCCCCCCACAGCCATCGTCTGCCTTGTGGTGTCGGAAAGCCCCGTCGTCAAGGACATGACGGAGTCCTCTTCGCTTGACGGTGAGGCCTGGGTGGTTGGGGTGTCCCCACGGAGCCCCATGCACCCCACCAGCCCCTGTGCACCCCACCACCCCATTTGACGCCCTCCTGTGCCCCCTCCTCAGCACTGTGCCAGCAGCGGGCGCCCGTCGGCTACCAGGACTACTACTACGCGCTGACCACGAGCAGCACCCTCCGCTGTGTCACCAACTGCACGGCCAACACGCCCGGCACCATCAACTGCAACTATGGCGAGTGCCACGTCACCCGTGCCGGGCCACAGTGCTTGTGAGTGCCACCACGCGTCCCTCTGTGTGCCCCCCGATCCCTGGGACCACCAGGCCTGACCCTTCCTTGTCCCTGCAGCTGCCAGGATGAATCTCTCTACTGGTACACGGGCCGCCCGTGCTCCGGGCGCGTCAGCAAGGTGGCCACCGGGCTGGGGGTGGCGGTCACGGTTCTGCTCATTGCCTGCATCACCCTTACTGTGCTGCTGGTGATACGGAGGAAGGGCGGGAAGAGGTAGAGGGTCAGGGATAGTTGGGGTGGATTAGATTGGATCAGTTGGGTTGGGTTGAGTTGGGATGGTTTGGTTTGACTGGGTTGGGTTGTTTAGGTTGGGTTTAGTAGGGTTGAATGTTTTGGGGACTTTAGGTTTGGTTGGGTTAGGTTGAGATGTGTTGGGTTGGGTTGGGTTGGGTTGAGTTGGGTTGAGTTGGGTTGAGTTGGGTTGGACTGCATGGGAGGCATGGGATGGGATGGGATGGGGTGGGATGGGATGGGATGGGATGGGATGGGATGGGATGGGATGGGATGGGATGGGATGGGGTGGGATGGGGTGGGATGGGGTGGGTTGTATTGGATGGTTTGAGTTCTTCTGGGTTGGTGGCGTTGGGGTCATTTGCGTTGAGTTGGGTTGGTTGGGTTGGGTTGGATGGGTTGGCATTAATTGGGTTGGATGGTCTGGGGTCTTTTGGGTTGGTTGATTGGTGACGGACACGTGCGCTGGTGGCTGACACCTGGGCTCGGTTGGGGTTCAGAATGGGGTTGGGAGTGGACATCAGGGCAGTCTGGGGGGGGGCACAGCCCCCTCCTCTGTCCTTCTGCTCCCTCTGAGCCCCCTGGCGCTGCCCCCCAGGAACACTTCGGCCTCCGTTGACGAGAACTGGTACGAGGACGATGGCAGCACCTGGACAGCATCCGAAGGCTTCGTCCTCAAGAACAAAAACACCACCGAACCAGGTCAGGAGAGCTCTTGGGGGCAGCACTGGGGGGGCGCAGTGTTACCACGGCTGCTCCCCCAGCCCCACCACTCACCCCATCGCCCCCCACCCATGTCCCCAACAGGTGGCAGCCTACGGAGCTTCACGGCCTCACCGGAACGGGTGAACACCGACATCCCGGTGGGTGCCCCCCAAGACCTATGCCCCCCTCCGTGCCCACCCACCACCCCTCAGCCCCCCCGGGCCCATCTCACCTCCATCCCCTTCTTTCTTTCCACCCCCCCCAGATGCAGATCACCAGACCCTCAGTGCGACCCCAGTTGTGACCCAGGTACTGTGAGGTGTGGGGGATTTGGGAGCTGGGGTGGGGTGAGGGGGATGTGGGGCAGAGCGCTGTGGGGCAGGGGGATGTGGGAGCCAAGAATCTTCTCAAGGATTCTCCTCCAAGGTCTTCGCTGGCTCCTCCTCACCTCCTTGCCCACCAGCACTTCCAGGACCTTCTCAATGACATTGATTCCAAGGACTATGCTGCCTCCTCCTCACCTCGGTGCCCCCCAGAACTTCCAGGACCTTCTCAACGAGGCTGATTCCAATATCATCGTTGGCTCCTCCTCACCTCATTGCCCACCAGGACCTCCAGGATTTTCTCAACAACGCTGATTCCAAGGACTGTGCTGCCTCCTTGTCACCTCATTGCCCACCAGCACTTCCAGGACCTTCTCAACGACTCTGCTTCCAAGGTCATCGTTGGCTCCTGCTCACTGCAGTGCCCACAGGAGTAATCTGGGAAGAAGCAAATGGAGCTGGGAACAATTTGGGAAGACTCGGCCAGGACTCAACCAGGGGAGACCCAACCATGGCTGGAAATGCTCCTGCAAGACCCAACCATGCCTCAAAATGGTCTCAGAAGACCCAACTCTGTCTGGAAATGGTCTCAGAAGACCCAACCATGGCTGGAAGTGCTCTTTGAACACCCAGCCATGGCTGGAGGCAATCTGTAGGATCCTGGTGGTGCCAGAAGCGGCCCAGCAGTGACTGGAGATGGGCTTGGCAGGAGCTGGGCCCATTTATTTGCTCAGTGAGGAGGAAAACCTCTGTGTGCAGATCCTGGCAGTGGGGGCCGGGACTCCCGGCCAGCCCTTGGCCATCCCACTTAGGAATGGGCAATCCCAATAAAAATTCTGTGCATCCCAATAAAAATGCTGCTTCTGCATCCGGCCCCACGCCAGCCTTGGTCACAGGGGATGTTGGGGCCGGGGTGGGAACCAGCCAACCACGGCCCCCTCGGGGCTGCAGCTGCTGGGGTCTATCTGGGTCCTTCTGGGGGGTCTCCACCAGTTCCAGGGGCTACCAGGACCCACAAATCCCCAGCTCCCGGTCCCAAATTTGGGTCAGATTCATCCCAAATCCCCCCAGCCCTACAGGCTCTAGAAGGTCCCTGGGCACCGACAAAGTCTCATGGGAAAGTGACAGGGACGGGGGATGTTGGGGATGGGGGATATATGGGATGGAGATGGGGGCACCCGGGATGGGGATGGACACCAAAGTTGGGGGGACACCAAAGATGGGGGACGTCACTGATGGGGTTGGGAGACGAAGAGGATGTGGATGTGCTCCCAAATTGCCCCAAATGCCTCAAAAATGGACACAAATTGCCCCAAAGTGAACAGAAAACACACCTAAATGTCCCCAAACAGCTCCCAAAAGCCCCAAAACAGACCTGAAATAGTCTCAAAGTGGACCCCAAGACAGCCCCAGAATAGAAAAGCCCCAATGTGCCCCGGAATGGCCCCCAAAAAGCCTGAAGATTGGACCTGGAACTGACCTGAAAAACTCCACCAAAATATTTCCAGATGGCTCCAAATGCCCCCATATGGCCTCAAATGCCCCAAACGACCCCCAAATGGACCTGGAATGGACCCGAAATACCCCAGAATTGACCTGGAATAGAATGGATTTGGAATAACCCAAAATGCCCCTGAACAGCTTCAGTTACCTCAAACACCCCCAAACTGGTCATGAAATCCCCCCCCAAACGGCCCCAAAACTGGATCTGGCCCCCGAAGACCCCCACATGGCCCCAAACAGCTCAAAATGCCCCCTGCAGTGGCCCCAAAACACCCTGAAACACCCCCAAAACGCCCATTGTTCTGCCTGTCACCCACGGGTGCCAGCCTGATGGTGACGCCCTGTCCCATGTCACCTTTGTCCCTTGTGCTGGGCAGGGGGGGCAGGGTTGGGGAAGGGGTTAACCCCCCCCAAATACCCCCCTTGTGAGCCCCCCCCCAGCACCGTGGGGTGCTGTGGGCACGGGTTGTGTGGTGGCACCCATGGGGGGGCACCCTCTGGCAGGGGATGGTGGCACCATGTCCTTGTCCCCACGGTTCCCACGGGGAGGGGTGGAGGAAACGTGCAGGGCTCGAGTGCCAGCATAGTGGGGGGGGCCCCCCCTTTTTCCTCACCCCCGCCCTGTGCTAAAATTAGCACCGGTGTCACCTCGGTGTCACCTGTGACACCCTTAGGTGGCATTGACGTCAATGGCTGAGGTGTGGGTGGGGGCAAAGTCCAGGAGGCTCCGAAACTGCCCCATAAAAGCAGGAAGGGGGGGGGGAGTGGCGGGGGTGAGAAATGCTCCCGGTCTCCCTGCGTGGGGGGAGGGACCATGGGACACGAGGTGGGGGTCCCTTGTGTGTGTGTGGGGGGTCCCAAGAACAAGGGGCGGGGGGTCCCATGGAATATGGGGGGGAGGTCCCGGGTGGGTGCTGTCCTGTGGGAGAGGGTCCCATGGGAAACAAGGATGGGGAGGAGGCTATGGGGGGGGGTCATGGGTGGGAGGCATCCCGTGGGGGTTTTGAGGGGGGGTCCCCACAAAATGTTCCCTTCCCCCTCTCCCCCCAATCCACAGGGGGCGTTTTCTGCACTGTAATGTCCAAATGACCCCATATCCCATGTTTTTTTTTTTATGGGGAATGCACCACCCCAAAATGCTGAGGTTGGGGGGGGATTTTTCAGGGATCCCCCCTGCTCCCCTCCCCTACTCCCCCCCACCTTTTCCCCAAGGAATTAACGGCCCCGTGCATGCTGGAGCCATTCCAGTACAAACCAGTAACACCAGTGACTTGGTAGTTTTTTTATTTGGAATTGGAGGGGGTCCAGCCCTATGCAGGATGGGGGGGGGTGTCCTGATCCTTAAAGTGACCTGGGGGGGGACACCCCGGAAATGACATCACAGCCCTCGAAGTGAGGTCATCACCAAGAGAGCAGGGCCAGGACCAGTTTGTGCAAGCAAAGGTGGGGGCCAAATGAAGTGCTACAGGAAGGGTGGGGGTCATGACCCTAAAAGGGAGGGTCATGACCCCCAACTTGAGGTCACGACCCCCCCCAGAAGCAGGGGGGGTATCCCACAGTGCTGTGCGCGTCCTGGGTGGGGGCAACCTCCTGGTGTCCCCTCCTCCCTGCGTGGGGATCCTCTCTGGCCTCTGCATTTGGACCTGCAGGGGGGGTATTTTTTGAGGGGGGGGGTCCCATGGTGAGGCTGTGAGTGGGGATGGGGGTCGTGTTCCCCCCTCCCCCAACATTTCCCTCCACCTGTGAACCCCCCCCCCAGGGGTTGGAGGGAACAACTTGTACCGAGGTGTCCACGGACTTCAGGTCAACCCACATTGTGTAATGGGCACCCGTGGGGCAATGGAGCTCCACGGGGGTGCCTGGGGTGGGGGTCGCTCCAACCCCTCCCCCCCTTTATACCTTCATTTTGGATGACGATGCAACCTGGGCGGGGTCCAGTTTTCATTCATTTCCTCATACCAGTTCTCCTTGTGCTCCTTCAGGTCGCTGGCACTGGAACAGGATGGGATGCTGTGGGGCTGTGACACTGGGGGTGGGCAGGAGGCACTGGGGGGCCAGGAGGCACCAGGGGGATCCAGGAGACACCAGAGGGGCCAAGCCCCAACCCATTGGGACCACCAGAGGTGTGGCCAAGCAGCACAGATGGGTGCGCTTGAGGACCTCCATGCATGGAGACTGCAACTGGAGACTCCATGGGTGGAGGACGTCCATGGGTGTAAGGTCTACTACGGTTAGAGGATCTCAACCACTGCCTGGGTTCTCTCATCCATCTACCTCTCCGTCACCCCACCACCCACCCACCCACCAACCCTTCCTCCAGGTTCCCTCTCGTGCCCGCCGCCTCCTCTCCCCCATGCTGCAGTATCCCCCCACCTCTCAGATGACTTCGGCCTCTTGGCTATGCAGAGAAGGATGGCGAGGACGAGGATGACCAAGCACAAGACTGCCACAGCCACGCTCAGGCCCACAGTCATCTTGCTGACCCGGCTCTTGCACCGATTGTCCTGGTACCAGTAGAGGTTGGTCTCACGGCAGCTGGGGGGAAGAGCACGGTGTTTTTTGGTGGGACCAAAACCCCTCAGCAGGGCCTGGGGACTGGAGGTGGTGTGCTTCATGTCCACCATGGCATCCCCGCAGCCCTTACAAGCACTGGGGGCCGCTCAGGGTGAGCTGGCACTGCCCCTCGTTGCAGTCGATGGCACTGGCAGTGTTGGCCGAGCAGTTGGACACGCAGGTGAGGCCGCTTTTGGTGATGTTGGGGTAGTAGAAGTCCTTGAAGTCACTGGGTGCGACCTGGTGGCAATACCCTGCGGACGGCATGGGGGTTGGCCGGGGGGAGACACCCATGGCCCCCAGCTCATGGTCAGCCCTGAGCAGCCCACCCCATGGGCTCACCTGTTGCGTTGAACTCATACGAGGGTTTGGTGATCATCAATTCAGAGGCGTTGAAGCAGAAGGTGCCTGGGAAGGAGAGGGAGAGGCCGTGTGGAAGAGGCCCAGGCCTCAGGGGTCTCCAGGGCCCCAACCCTGTCCCCAGAGGCCCCAACTCTGCCCCAGGCCTAGGCCCGAATGGATCCCCAGGGCCTCAGCCATGTCCAGGATGCCCCAACGCCATTCCCAGGGCCCAAAGCATGTCCCTGGAGGCCACAACCTTGTCCCCAAGACAAGGCCTGAATGGTTCCACAGGGCCCCAACCATGTCCCATGAATACTCCAACCATGCCTCCAAGGCCTATGTCCAAAGGGGTGCCAAGGGACCCAACACTGTCATGGAGGACACAACCTCATCATGGAGGGCCCCAAACCCATCACGGAGGACCCCAACCCTGTCCCTAGGGGGGAGAGGCTCACTGTTATCAGTGCAGTTTTCCTGCTGGGCCGCTGCTTGGACGATCTCCTCCACATTCTTGGTGACGTTATCGATCTTCTCTACGGTATCAGTGGTCACCGGCACAGCAACGATGACAGTGTGATTCACCACGATGCTGCCGTTCCTGAGAGGACACCCCAATGCCCGTTGGTGTAGCCCCAGTGCCAGTTGGGGCATCCCAATGTCCCCTCTTCATTGACCAGCATGAGGCCAGTTGGAGCACCCCAATACCAGTTGGAGCACCTCAGTGGTAATCAAAGCACTCAATGCCCACTGGAGCACCCTGAAACCCTTTCCCAGAGGCCAGCAGCCCAACACTCACGACAGACTCAGGATCTTGATGCCCTGGTAGCCTTCAATGTTGCGGTAGATGATTTCCATCTGGAAGAGAAGGAGGCTTTAGGCCAGTTATCGGTGCCCCACTCCCTTCCCTCGCAAGTTCCTTCCCCACCTTGGATTTCCCTCAAAGCAAGCACACCCCTGACAAGGACAGAGAAGACCCCAGGGGGGCAAGAACAGCATCCCACCTGCAGGGTGAAGGTGAGGACGAAGCTCTTGTAGCCTTCGGAGTTTTCGTTTCGGAGGTCCTCGGTGAACTCCCGGTTGGTGACCCGCAGCTCCACGCTCACGGACACGTTGGTTTCTTTGGGGGAAGGCAGGAGATGAGACTCAGGAGTAGAAGACGAACCCGGCATGACCATGGGCATTGCTGCTGTGCCTTGAAGGCACTAATGAGCCTTAAGAGCCCCAACCAGCCTCACCTGAGACCTGCAGCCCCTGCTTATTGATGCGGGAAGGGGCATTTAAGGGCAGACCCCCAGTCCTTTGGAGGTGTGTGAATGGGGACCTGTTCCAGGACTGCTTCTGGCTGCTGCTTGGACCTCAGCTGTGGTTCCCCGCTTCACCCCATGCTTCTCTGTGCACCCTTGGGTGCTGAGGGAGCTTGTGGTGATTGGGGAACTCCTTACTCATATCTTTGGGTGCCCCAGGACAAGGCACTAGTTGGACAACACCTTGCCCACACCTTTAGGTGCTGTAGGACCTTGTGCTTGTTGGGAAACACCTTGCCCACACCTTTGGGTGCTCCATGATAACACCCTGTTTAGTGAACTCAGTGCCAACACCTTTAGGTGCTGTGGGTTCATGCCCTGCTCAGAGACCATGCCCTCCCCATGAGGAAGCCCCCTCCTGCTTCTCCCCTGTAGATATACCCCCCAAGGGCTGGAGGTGGGTGCAGAGAGCTCCCTACCGGCTTTGGTCTCGATGCTGCTCCCGACGTAACTGCAGGTGGTGCCCGTGTATCCCGGGAGACACACGCATTGGCCGTTGACCCAAGTGCCTCCATTTTCACAGACCCCTGGAAAAGACCGGGTGAGGTGGGGCTGGGAGGTGTGGGGTGAGGAACCTGCCCTGGAGGCAGCTAAGGGTGGGAGGGGTGGTACCTGGGGTGGTGGTGGTGGTTGTGGTGATGGTGGTGGTGGTAGTGGTGGTGGTGGTAGTGGTTGGCCTCGTGGTGGTGGTGTTCGGCCTCGAGATGGTGGTTGGGCTCGAGGCGCTGGTCGGGCTCGAGGTGATGCTGGTGGTCAGGTTCGAGGTGGTGGGTGGGTTCGAGGTGATGCTGGTGGTCAGGTTCGAGGTGGTGGGTGGGTTCGAGGTGATGCTGGTGGTTGGGCTCATGGTGGTGGTGGTGTTCGGGACCATGGTGGTGGAATTAGTGCTGAGGCTCGTGGCTGTTGCAGCTGATGTGGGTACCTCAGTGGACGTGTTTACTGCAGTACTCACAGTGCTCATAGGGCTCGTGGTATTGCCTGTGTACAGCGTGAGCGCAGCTCAGCCAAGTCCTCCTTGGTGTTGTCATCTCTCAGACGTGGGAAAGGACTTCCCTGTTCCCTTCCCTTCCCCCCAGTCCAGGTTCTCGCCTCTCATCCGGGTCACCCTCTCCCGTGAGCTGCCCGCACTTTGCCCCCCTCAGCAGCCCCACCTTGCCTTCCAACTTTCCCTTTGCCCCATCCTTCCTTCCCCGTGTCCTCTCCCCTCCACCTTCTGCCTCTCTTTTGCTTTCGCCCCACACCCTCCTCAGGTCTGTTTGCACACCTGTGGGGTGTGCAAGGTGCGGTGGGGTGAGGATGCACGTGACCACCTCGGGAGCTTCATGTGAGGACAGACCTCTGGGAGGACAAATTCTAGGCCTCCACCCCCCCTTGTCACTGCTGGCACCCCAGGGAAGGGATTTGAGGGGTTTACCCATCCCCGTCCCCAATGTCCTTGTCCCCGTCCTTGTCTCTAGCCCCATCCCCAACATCCCCAATGTCCCTGTCCCCACTGGGACGGTGCCACCTCGGGCTACAGAGGCCGATTCCCCTCTCAGCCTCCCCAGTGCACCCCGAGGAGATGTTCCAGGGGAGGCCGCCCCCTCCTGCCCCCCACATCAGCATTTCAGTGCCCTCCACCTGGTCTCCACTCACCCGCTGCAACCCCGCAGAGGAGGAGGAGGAGGAGGAGGATGAAGACTCGGGTGCAAGCCCCCATCTTGGTGCCCCCCAACCCCCCAGTGCCACCAGCAGCATCCTGGTGCGGAGCCATGCCTGGGGCAGGAGTGGCAGTGGGGAACTTTGCCCCTCTGTGGGGAGGAGCCACGCATCCCTGCCTGGAGCTTCCCCAGGACAAGTAATTAACAGCCCCATGCATGCTGGAGCCATCCCAGTACAAACCAGTGACACCAGTGACTTGATACTTATTTATTTGGAATTGGAGGGGGTCAAGACCTATGCAGGGGGAAGAGGGGGAGTCCTGACCCTTAAAGTGACCTGTGTGTGTGTGGGGAGAACACCCTGGAAATGACGTCATGGCCCACCAAGTGAGGTCATCACCAGGAGAACAGGGCCCGGACCAGTATGTGCAGGCAGAGGTTGGGGCCAAATGAAGTGCTACAGGAAGGGTGGGAGTCATGACCCTAAAAGTGAGGGCCATGAGCCCCAACTTGAGGTCATGATACCTCCCGAAAAGCAAGGGTTATCCCACAGTGCTGTGTGGCTCCCTGGGGGGAGAGGAGGCAGCCTCCTGGTGTCCCCTCCTCCCTGCTCAGAGCTCCGTGGTGATCCTCTCCGGCCTCTGGATTTGGACCTGTGGGGAATTTTTTAGAGGTGGGGGGGTTCACATGGTGAGTCCATTAGAGCAGTGGGGGTGCTACCCCTCATATGTCCCCCTCCGTTCAGGTGTGTGGGGGGACCTACCTTTGCCGAGGTGTCCACGGACTGCAGGTCAACCCGCATGGTGTCCTCATGGGCACCTGTGGGGTGAAGGAGCTCAATGGGGATGCCCCGGGTGGGGGTTCCACTAACTGCCCCATCCCATCATCCCATCGTGGGGGTCAGTGGATTCCCCCCCTCCAACCCCATACCATCATTCTGGATGGTGAAGCCCCCAGGGGCTTTCCAGTTTTCATCCTCTTCCTCGTACCACTGCTCCTTGGTCTCTTTCAGGTCGCTGTACCTGGGGGGGCATAGAGGCTCTGACATCAGGAGTGTGACTGGAGGCAACTGGGGGGGGTCATGTAAGCACCGGGGGGGGGCAAGTTAAGCTCCATCAGGACCACCAGAGGTGGAGGCAAGCACCGTGGATGGGTGTGTTTGAGGACCTCCATGATTGGAGGCCCTTCCCAGATGGAGGACCACCATGGACCAAGGAGGGCCTCCGCTTGTGGAGGTCCTCCCGTGCCCACCACCTACCCCTCCCTTCTCCATGGGGATTCCCCACCTGTCCGACAACTTCAGCCTCCTGGCCCTGAAGATGAAGGCAGCAAGGCCAAAGATGACCAAGCACAAGACCGCCACGGCCAGGCCCATGCCCACGGCCATCTTGCTGACCCGGCTACTGCACCGATCGCCTTGGTACCAGTAGAGGTTGGTCTCACGGCAGCTGTGGGGAGGAGATGTGGGGCTGAGTGCGGTGCCGAGACCACTGGTCCTTTGGTGGGGCCAAGAGCCCTCAGCAGGGCCCTGGAGGTGTCCCTGGGGGTGTCCTCGTGCTACTTACAAGCACTGGGGACCTCTCAGGGTGAGCTGGCACTGCCCCTCGTTGCAGTCGATGGCACTGGCAGTGTTGGCCGAGCAGTTGGACACGCAGGTGAGGCCGTTTTTGGTGGTGTTGGGGTAGTAGAAGTCCTTGAAGCCGTTGGGTGTGACCTGGCGGCAATACTCTGCGGACGGCATGGGGGTTGGCCGGGGGGAGATGCCCCTGGAGCCCTGCCCATGATTAACTGCAAACAACCCACCCCACGGGCTCACCTGTTGCATTGAACTCATACGAGGGTTGGGCGATCGTCACTTCGGAGGCGTTGAAGCAGAAGGTGCCTGGGAAGGAGAGGGAGAGGCCGTGTGGAAGAGGCCCAGGCCTCAGGGGTCTCCAAGGCCCCCAACTCTGTCTACAGAGGCCTCAGCTCTGCCCCAGGCCTAGGCCCGAATGGATCCCTAGGGCCTTAACCATGTCCAGGATGCCCCAACACCATCCCCAGGGCCCCAAGTGTGTCCCTGGAGGCCACAACCTCGTCCCCAAGGCCAGGCCTGAACAGTTTCCCAGGGCCCCAACCATGTCCCATGAATACTCCAACCATGCCCCCAGGGCCTAGGTCCAAAGTGGTCCCAAGGTCCCCAGCCTCATCTTGGAGTTCCCACCCGTGTCCGTGGGGGGCAGAGGCTCACTGTTATCAGTGCAGTTTTCATGCTGGGCCGCTGCTTGGACGATCTCCTGCTCCACATTCTTGGTGACGTTACCGATCTTCTCTACGGTATCAGCGGTCACCGGCACAGCAACGATGACGGTGTGATTCACCACGATGCTGCCCGGTCTGAGGGGACACCCCAATGCCCATTGGTGTAGCCCCAATACCAGTTGGAGCACCCCAATAACCCTTCATCATTGACCAGCATGAGGCCAGTTGGAGCACCCCAATACCAGTTGGAGCACCTCAGTGGTAATCAAAGCACTCAATGCCCACTGGAGCACCCTGAAACCCTTTCCCAGAGGCCAGCAGCCCAACACTCACGACAGACTCAGGATCTTGATGCCCTGGTAGCCTTCAATGTTGCGGTAGTAGATTTCCATCTGGAAGAGAAGGAGGCTTTAGGCCAGTTATCGGTGCCCCACTCCCTTCCCTCACAAGTTCCTTCCCCACCTTGGTTTCCCCCCAAAGCTAGCACACCCCTGACAAGGACAGAGAAGACCCCAGGGGGGCAAGAACAGCATCCCACCTGCAGGGTGAAGGTGAGGACGAAGCTCTTGTAGCCTTTGGAGCTTTCGTTTCGGAGGTCCTCGGTGAACTCCTGGTTGGTGACCCGCAGCTCCACGCTCACAGACACGTTGGTTTCTTTGGGGGAAGGTAGGAGATTGAACTCAGGAGTAGAAGACAACCCCAGCACCTTGGGCATTGCTGCTGTGCCCTGCAGGGCAGTAATGAGCCTTAACAGCCCCAACCAGCCTCACCTGGGACCTGCAGCCCCTGCTTATAGATGCAGGGGAGGAATTTAAGGGCAGGCCTCTAGTCCTCTGGAGCTGTGCTGAGGGGGACCTGTTCCTGGACTGCTTCTGTCTGCTGCTTGGACCTCAACAGTGGTTTCCTGCCCTGCCCTTTGCTTCTCCCTGCACCTTTGGGTGCTGTGGGAGCTTGTGGTGGTTGGCGAACTCCTTACCCACACCTTTGGTGCTGTAGGACTTTGTGCTGGTTGGGGAAGACTTTGCCTGCAACATTGGCTGCCCCAGGATAACACCCGGGTTGGAGAACTCACTGCCAGCACCTTTGGGTGCTGTGGACCCATGGCCTAGTTGAGGTCCACACCCGTGGCCATGGTCACTCCTGACTTGCCCTCCCCATGAGGAAGCCCCCTCCTGCTTCTCCCCAGCAGATATACCCCCCAAGGGCTGGAGGTGGGTGCAGAGGGCTCCCTACCAGCTTTGGTCTCGATGCTGCTCTCGACGGAACTGCAGGTGTTGCCCGTGTATCCCGGGGGACACACACATTGGCCGTTGACCCAAGTGCCTCCATTTTCACAGACCCCTGGAAAAGACCGGGTTAGGTGTGGTTGGGAGGTACAGGGCGAGGAACCTGCCCTGGAGGCAGCTAAGGGTGGGAGGGGTGGTACCTGGGGTAGTGGTAGTGGGGGTAGTGGTTGGGCTCATGGTGCTGGTTGTGGTGGTTGTGGTGGTAGTGGTAGTGGTGGTAGTGGTAGTGGTTGAGTGCGTAGTGGTGGTGGTCGGCTTCGTAGTCGTGGTGGTGGTGGTCGGAAGGGTGGTGGTGGTGGTGGCACCAGTGGTCATCATGGTGGTGGTTGTGGGGCTGGTGGTGTTTCCAGAAGTGGTCATGGGGCTGTTGATGGTCGTGGTGACATCTGTGGGACTGGTGGTGGTGCTGGGGGTGGTTGTTGTCACCAAACTCGTGGTTGCTGCACTAGAAGCGGTGGGTGTGGAAGAAATATCTGGAGCAGTGCTGCTGGTGGTTGTGAGGGCGCTGGAGCCAGTGATGTTGGTGGTCGTGGGGATGCTGCTGGTGGGGGTGCTAGGGGAGTCAGGGGTTGGGGGGGTGACAGAGGAGGTCAGGGTTGAGGTGGAGACAGAGGAGGTTGGGGTAAGGGCAGAGGTGGAGGAGTCAGGGGTTGAGGCGGGGGAGGAGGAGGTCGGAGTTGCAGTCAAAGTGGTGGGGTCTAGGGTCGGGGTGGAGTTGGTAGGGTCCAGGGTCACAGTGGAGGGGTCTGGGGTTGTCATGGCAGAGGGGTCCGGCGTTGTCAAAGTGGAGGAGTCCGGGGTCGTCGTGGCAGAGGGGTCCGGGGTCGTTGTGTCAGAGGGGTCCAGGGTCGTCGTGGCAGAGGGGTCCGGGGTCGTTGTGTCAGAGGGGTCCGGGGTCGTCGTGGCAGAGGGGTCTGGTGTCGTTGTGTCAAAGGGGTCTGGGGTCGTTGTGGCAGAGGGCTCCGGGGTCGTCGTGTCAGAGGGGTCCGGGGTCGTTGTGTCAGAGGTGTCCGGGATCGTTGTGTCAGAGGTGTCCGGGGTCATCGTGTCAGAGGTGTCCGGGATCGTTGTGTCAGAGGTGTCCGGGGTCATCGTGGCAGAGGCATTCGGGGTCGTTGTGTCAGAGGTGTCCGGGATCGTTGTGTCAGAGGTGTCCGGGGTCATCGTGGCAGAGGCATTTGGGGTCGTTGTGTCAGAGGTGTCCGGGATCGTTGTGTCAGAGGTGTCCGGGGTCATCGTGGCAGAGGCATTCGGGGTCGTTGTGTCAGAGGTGTCCGGGATCGTTGTGTCAGAGGTGTCCGGGGTCATCGTGTCAGAGGTGTCCGGGATCGTTGTGTCAGAGGTGTCCGGGGTCATCGTGGCAGAGGCATTTGGGGTCGTTGTGTCAGAGGTGTCCGGGATCGTTGTGTCAGAGGTGTCCGGGGTCATCGTGGCAGAGGCATTCGGGGTCGTTGTGTCAGAGGTGTCCGGGGTCATCGTGGCAGAGGCATTCGGGGTCGTTGTGTCAGAGGTGTCCGGGGTCATCGTGTCAGAGGTGTCCGGGATCGTTGTGTCAGAGGTGTCCGGGGTCATCGTGGCAGAGGCATTCGGGGTCGTTGTGTCAGAGGGGTCCGGGATCGTTGTGTCAGAGGTGTCCGGGGTCATCGTGGCAGAGGCATTCGGGGTCGTTGTGTCAGAGGTGTCCGGGATCGTTGTGTCAGAGGTGTCCGGGGTCATCGTGTCAGAGGTGTCCGGGATCGTTGTGTCAGAGGTGTCCGGGGTCATCGTGTCAGAGGTGTCCGGGATCGTTGTGTCAGAGGTGTCTGGGGTCATCGTGGCAGAGGCATTCGGGGTCGTTGTGTCAGAGGTGTCCGGGATCGTTGTATCAGAGGTGTCCGGGGTCATCGTGGCAGAGGCATTCGGGGTCGTTGTGTCAGAGGTGTCCGGGATCGTTGTGTCAGAGGTGTCCGGGGTCATCGTGGCAGAGGCATTCGGGGTCGTTGTGTCAGAGGTGTCCGGGGTCATCGTGGCAGAGGCATTCGGGGTCGTTGTGTCAGAGGTGTCCGGGATCGTTGTGTCAGAGGTGTCCGGGGTCATCGTGTCAGAGGTGTCCGGGATCGTTGTGTCAGAGGTGTCCGGGGTCATCGTGGCAGAGGCATTCGGGGTCGTTGTGTCAGAGGTGTCCGGGATCGTTGTATCAGAGGTGTCCGGGGTCATCGTGGCAGAGGCATTCGGGGTCGTTGTGTCAGAGGTGTCCGGGATCGTTGTGTCAGAGGTGTCCGGGGTCATCGTGGCAGAGGCATTCGGGGTCGTTGTGTCAGAGGTGTCCGGGATCGTCGTGGAAGAGGACTCTGGGGTTGTCAAGGTGGAGGCCGAGGGTACCAGGGTTGAAGTGGAGATGTCCGGGGTCGTTGCGGTGGAGGGGTTCGGGGTCGTAGCAGAGGTGGCAGTGGTTGATGTTGAGGTGGTGATGGGGGAGTCAGAGTGGGAGAAGAAGCAGTTAACAGCTGTGCGGCCTCCCTTCCTCTCACCCTTGGTCAGAGCTGGGCGAGACCTCCCCTCGTCTTCCTCCTTCTCTGCAACCCTTGGTCTTGTAGCTTTGACCTCCAGCTCGCAGCCCTGCAATCTGCCCCAGCCCGTCCTGAGCCTGCCTGCTACATTTACACATTCCAGCCTCACCTGCCTCCAGTCTCCACCCTCGACTTCACACTTTCAGTTTCTCCTCCCCTTTCGTTTTCCTCCCATGCCCTTTCCATGCCTGTTTGCACAGCTGTGGGGTGTGTAAGGATCAGAGGGGTGAGGACACACATGTGTGTACCTACAGGGCCTCTCATAGGGACAGGGACAGACGGGAGGACAAATTTTTGGCTTTCACACCCCCTTGTCACTGCCATGGCCCTGGGGTAGGTTGTCCCCCTCCCTGTCCCCAATGCCTTTGTTTCCCTCCTTGTCCTTGTCCCCCTCTTTGTCATTGTCCCCCTCCCCAATGTCCCTGTCCCCCTCCCCAATGTTCCTGTCCCTGTCCCCACCAGGACAGAGCCACCTCGGGCCGTGGAGGCCGATTCCCCCCTCAGCCTCCCCAACACACCCTAAGGAGATGCCCCAGGGGTCACCGCCCCCTCCCACCCCCCACGACTGCATTTCGATGCCCCCTGCCCGGGCTGCACTCACCCATTGCAACCCCACAGAGGAGGAAGAGAAAGAGGAGGAGGAAGGCCCGGGTGCAAGACCCCATCTTGGTGCCCCCCAGTCCCGCAGCACTGCCAGCAGTGTCCCGGTGCGGAGTCTTGCCTGGGGCAGGAGTGGCGATGGGGAACTTTGCCCCTCTGAGGGGAGGAGCTGTGCATCCCCACTTGGGACTGCCTCAGGGGAAGGGATTAACTGCCCCGTGCATGCTGGAGCCATCCCAGTACAAACCAGTGCCACCAGTGCCTTAGTAGTTATTTATGGGGAATTGGAGCAGGTCCGGTCATCCCAGTACAAACCAGTGACACCAGTGACTTGATACTTATTTATTTGGAATTGGAGGGGGTCCAGCCCTATGCAGGGGGAAGGGAGGGGGTCCTGACCCTTAAAGTGACCTGTGGGGGGGATGGGGACAATACCCTGGAAATGACGTCATGGCCCCCCAAGTGAGGTCATCACCAGGAGAGCAGGGCCAGGACGAGTATGTGCAAGCAAGAGTTGGGGGCCCAATGAAGTGCTAAAGAAAGAGTGGAGGTCGTGACCCTAAAAGGCAGGGCCGTGATCTCCAACTTGAGGTCATGACCCCCCCAAAAGCAGGGGGGGTATCCCAAAGTGCTGTGTGGGTCCTAGGGGGGGGAGAGGCAGCAGCCTCCTGGTGTCCCCCCCTCTCCGTGCTCAGAGCTCCGTGGCGATCCTCTCCGGCCTCTGGATCTGGACCTGGGGGGGAGAAGATGGGGGTTAAGAGGGGGGGGGTGTCTCATGGTGAGGTCATGAGAGGGGTGGGGGTGCTACCCCTATGTGTCCCCCCACCCATGTCCCCCCCCCTCAGATGGGTGGGGGACTTACCTGTGCCGAGGTATCCATGGACTGCAGGTCAACCCGCATGGTGTCCTCATGGGCACCTGTGGGGTGAAGGAGCTCAATGGGGATGCCCCGGGTGGGGGTCCCACCAACCCCCTCATCCCATCATCCCATAAGTGGGTTCCCCCCCTCCAACCCCATACCTTCATTCTGGATGGTGAAGCCCCCAGGGGCTTTCCAGTTTTCATCCTCTTCCTCGTACCACTGCTCCTTGGTCTCTGTCAGGTCGCTGGACCTGGGGGGTATAGAGGTTGTGGCATTGGGTGGGGGCCTGGAGGCAACTGGGGGGTCTTGGAGGCACTGAGGGGGGCCAAGCCCTGCTCAGTCAGGACCACCAGAGGTGGGGCAAGCACCAAGGATGGGTGCCCATGAGGACTTCCATGGATGGAGACTCTACAGCTGGAGACTCCACAGAGGACCTCTGCTTGTGGAGTTCCTCCCGTGCCCACCACCTACCACTCCCATCCCCATGGGGTTTCCCCACCTGTCCGACCACTTCTGCCTCTTGGCCCTGAAGAGGAAGGCGGCAAGGACGAAGATGACCAAGCACAAGACCGCCACGGCCAGGCCCATGCCCACGGCCATCTTGCTGACCCGGCTACTGCACCGATCGCCTTGGTACCAGTAGAGGTTGGTCTCACGGCAGCTGTGGGGAGGAGATGTGGGGCTGAGTGCGGTGCCGAGACCACTGGCTAGGCCCATGGTCCATGGTTCTTGGCCCCCCACAAGAGGGGGGCCAAGAGCCCTCAGCAGGGCCCTGGAGGTGTCCCTGGGGGTGTCCCCGTGCTACTTACAAGCACTGGGGACCTCTCAGGGTGAGCTGGCACTGCCCCTCGTTGCAGTCGATGGCACTGGCAGTGTTGGCCGAGCAGTTGGACACGCAGGTGAGGCCGTTTTTGGTGGTGTTGGGGTAGTAGAAGTCCTTGAAGCCATTGGGTGTGACCTGGCGGCAATACTCTGCGGACGGCATGGGGGTTGGCCGGGGGGAGATGCCCCTGGAGCCCTGCCCATGATTAACTCCAAACAACCCACCCCACGGGCTCACCTGTTGCATTGAACTCATACGAGGGTTGGGCGATCGTCACTTCGGAGGCGTTGAAGCAGAAGGTGCCTGGGAAGGAGAGGGAGAGGCCGTGTGGAAGAGGCCCAGGCCTCAGGGGACTCCAGGGCCCCAACCCTGTCTCCAGAGGCATCAGCTCTGCCCCAGGCCTAGGCCTGAATGGATCCCCAGGGCCTCAGGCATGTCCAGGAGGTCCCAACCCTGTCCAAAGGGCCCCAAGTCAGTCCCCAGAGGCCAAAACCTTGTCCCCAAGGCCTAGGCCCGAAAGGTTCCCCAGGGCCCCAACCCTGTACTCGGAAGACTCCAACCATGCCCCCAAGGCCTAGGCCCGAAGTGGTCCCAAGGGCCCCAACCCCATCATGGAGGGCCCAAACTCTGTCCCTGGGGGTCCCACCCCAACCCTGGGGGGCAGAGGCTCACTGTTATCAGTGCAGTTTTCATGCTGGGCCGCTGCTTGGACGATCTCCTCCTGCACATTCTTGGTGACGTTACCGATCTTCTCTACGGTATCAGTGGTCACCGGCACAGCAACGATGACGGTGTGATTCACCACGATGCTGCCCGGTCTGAGGGGACACCCCAATGCCCATTGGTGTAGCCCCAATACCATTTGGAGCACCCCAATGCCCCCTCTTCATTGACCAGCATGAGGCCAGTTGGAGCACCTCAATACCAGTTGGAGCACCTCAGTGGTAATCAAAGCACTCAATGCCCACTGGAGCACCCTGAAACCCTTTCCCAGAGGCCAGCAGCCCAACACTCACGACAGACTCAGGATCTTGATGCCCTGGTAGCCTTCAATGTTGCGGTAGATGATTTCCATCTGGAAGAGAAGGAGGCCACAGGCCAGTTATCGGTGCCCCACTCCCTTCCCTCACAAGTTCCTTCCCCACCTTGGATTTCCCTCAAAGCAAGCACACCCCTGACAAGGACAGAGAAGACCCCAGGGGGGCAAGAACAGCATCCCACCTGCAGGGTGAAGGTGAGGACGAAGCTCTTGTAGCCTTTGGAGCTTTCGTTTCGGAGGTCCTCAGTGAACTCCTGGTTGGTGACCCGCAGCTCCACGCTCACGGACACGTTGGTTTCTTTGGGGGAAGGTAGGAGATTGAACTCAGGAGTAGAAGACAACCCCAGCACCTTGGGCATTGCTGCTGTGCCCTGAAGGCACTAATGAGCCTTAACAGCCCCAACCAGCCTCACCTGGGACCTGCAGCCCCTGCTTATTGATGCAGGGAGGAGCATTTAAGGGCAAGCCCCCAGTCTTCTGGAGGTGTGTTAATGGGGACCTGTTCCTGGACTGCTTCTGGCTGCTGCTTGGCCCTCCTCTATGGTGCCATTCCCTATTTTTCTCCCTGCACCTTTGGGTGCTGTGGGAGTTGTTTTGACGGTTGAAGAATTCTTTACTCACATGTTTGGGTGCTCCAGGACAAGGCACTGGTTGGAGAAGTCCTTACCCACACCTCTGGGTGCTGTAGGACTTTGTGCTGGTTGGGAAACCCCTTGCCCATAACGCTAGGTGCTACAGGATAACACCCAGCTTGGAGAACTCATTGCTAACACCTTTGGGTGCTCTGGACCCATGCCTTTCTTGCAGCCCATGCCCGTGTTCATTCCTGACTCACCCACCCCATGAGGAAGCCCCCCTCCTGTTTCTGTGCAGAAATTTTGGTCCCTCATGGGCTAGTTGAGGTCCATGCCTGTGGCCATGGTCACTCCTGACTTGCCCTCCCCATGAGGAAGCCCCACTCCTGGTTCTCCCCAGATTTTGCCCAGATTGGGCTGGAGGTGGATGCAGAGGGCTCCCTACTGGCTTTGGTCTCGATGCTGCTCTCGACGGGACTGCAGGTGGCGCCCGTGTATCCCGCGGGACACACGCATTGGCCGTTGACCCAAGTGCCTCCATGTTCGCAGACCCCTGGAAAAGAGCATGTGAGGTGGGGTTGGGAGGTGCGGGGCAAGGATCCTGCTCTGGTGGCAGGCACGGGAGGGAGGGGTGGTACCTGGGGTGGATGTGGTGGTCGGAGGCGTAGTGGCGGTGGTATTGGTGGTGGTCGGGCGTGTGGTGGTGCTTGGGCGAGTGCTAGTGGTAGTGGCTGGGTGAGTAGTGTTGGTGGTCGGGTGTGTGGTGGTGGTAGTCGGGAGCGTGGTGGTGGTAGTGGGGAGCTTGGTAGTGATGGTGGTCAAGAGTGTGGTGGTGGTTGGGAGAATGTTGTTGGTTGTGGGGATTGTGGTGGTGATAGTGGTGGGGAGCGTGGTTGTGCTGCTGGTTGGCTGGGTGCTGGTGGTGTTAGCTGGATGCGTGGTGGTGGTGGTCAGTGTTGTGGTGGGTGGAGGGAGAGTGGTGGTGGGGGAAAGTGTGGTGGTGATGTGGCGTGTGGTGGGGGTCGGGGTGCTTGGACCTGTGGTGGGTGGGAGCGTGGCAGTGGTGGTGGCTGCAGACATGCCTGTTGTGGTTTGGATGGTGGTGGTAGTGGAAGTAGTGCTGACCGTCGTGGTTTCCTCAGGGGTTGTTGAGGCCAAAGGCATAGTGGTAGTTGTTGGGGTCATGGTGGCCTTTGGCGTTGTAGTGGCTGCAGGGGATGCGGAGGCCAAAGGAATTGTAGTTGCCACAGGTGTGGTGGTGGCTGTTAGGGTTGTGGGTACCGCAGTCGTCGTGCTTGCCACTGGGCTCATGCTGACCACAGGCATTACTGAGGACTCAGGGGTCATGGTAGTCACAGGAATGGTTGTGGCCGCAGGCCTTGTAGTTGTCCCTGGCATTGTGGTGGCTGATGGTGGTGTTGAGGCCACTGGACTTGTTGTGGTTGGAAGCCTTGTGGTTGCCCCAGGGGTCATAGATGCCACTGGTGTTGTTGTGGTCTCTGGGGTTGTGGTATCCCCAGGAGTCGCAGTGGCCACTGGTGTTGTAGTGGCTGCTGGTGTCGTTGTCACAGTAGGACTCGTTGTGGCCTCTGGGGTTGTGGTAGCCCCATTCACTGTGGTGGTCCCAGGTGTCGTTGTGGCTTCTGCTGTTGTGGTTCGAACAGCTGAGCTGGTGGCTTCTGTTGTTGTGGTGGGCACTGACAGCGTGGTGGCCGGTAGTGTCATTGTAGCAGTAGGAGTAGTCGTGGTCGCTGGGGTTGTTGTGGTTGGAAACGTTGAGGTCTTCCCAGGAGTCGTAGTAGCCGTGGGTGTGGTTGTGGCAGTAGGAGTAGTCGTGGTTGCTGGGGTTGTTGTGGTTGGAAGCGTTGAGGTCTCTCCAGGAGTCGTAGTAGCCGTGGGTGTGGTTGTGGCAATAGGAGTAGTCGTGATTCCTGGACTTGTTGTGGTTGGAAGCCTTGTTGTCTCCCCAGGGGTTGTAGTAGCTGCTGGTGTGGTTCTGGCAGTAGGAGTAGTCGTGGTTCCTGGAGTTGTTGTGGTTGGAAGCACTGTTGTCTTCCCAGGAGTCATAGTCGCCGTGGGTGTGGTTGTGGCAGTAGGAGTAGTCGTGGTCGCTGGGGTTGTTGTGGTTGGTAGCATTGAGGTCTTCCCCGGAGTCGTAGTGGCTTCTGGTGTGGTTGTCGCAGTTGGCGTAGTCGTGGTCACTGGGGTTGTTGTGGTTGGAAGCCTTGTAGTCTCCCCAGGAGTTGTAGTGGCCGCTGGTGTGCTTGTGGCAGTAGGAGTAGTCGTGGTCGCTGGGGTTGTTGTGGTTGGAAGTGTTGAGGGCTCCCTGGGAGTTGTAGTGGCCGCTGATGTTGTAGTAGCCGCTAGTGTGGATGTGGCAGTAGAGGAGTAGTCGTGGATGCTGGGGTTGTTGTGGTTGGAAGCCCTGTTGTCTCCCAAGGAGTTGTAGTGGCCGCTGGTGTGGTTGTGGCAGTAGGAGTAGTCGTGGTTGCTGTTTTTTTTGTGGTTGGAAGCGTTGAGGTCTCTCCAGGAGTCGTAGTAGCCGTGGGTGTGGTTCTGGCAGTAGGAGTAGTCGTGGTCGCTGGGGTTGTTTTGGTTGGAAGCGTTGAGGTCTCCCCAGGAGTCGCAGTGGCCGCTGGTGTCGTTGTGGCAATAGGAGTAGTCGTGGTTCCTGGACTTGTTGTGGTTGGAAGCCTTGTTGTCTCCCCAGGGGTTGTAGTAGCTGCTGGTGTGGTTGTGGCAATAGGAGTAGTCGTGGTCACTGGGTTTGTTGTGTTTGGAAGCCCTGTTGTCTCCCAAGGAGTTGTAGTGGCCACTGGTGTGGTTGTGGCAGTAGGAGTAGTCGTGGTCACTGGGGTTGTTGTGGTTGGAAGCGCTGAGTTCTCCCTAGGAGTCGCAGTGGCCGCTGGTGTTGTAGTGGCTGCTGGTGTCGTTGTCACAGTAGGACTCGTTGTGGCCTCTGGGGTTGTGGTAGCCCCATTCACTGTGGTGGTCCCAGGTGTCGTTGTGGCTTCTGCTGTTGTGGTTCGAACAGCTGAGCTGGTGGCTTCTGTTGTTGTGGTGGGCACTGGCAGCGTGGTGGCCGCTAGTGTCATTGTAGCAGTAGGAGTCGTGGCTGCTGGGGTGGTGGTGGGCCTCGGTGTTGTGCTGGTGTTAGGCTTTGCGGTGGTCCCAGACGTTGTTGTGACCTCTGGGGTTGTTGTGGTTGAAAGCCCTGTGGTGTCGCCAGGTGTGGTAGTGGCTGCTTGTATTTTTGTTACCCCAGGTGTCGTTGTGGCCTGAGGTGTCGTGGTTTTCCCAGGGTTTGTGGTAGCTCTAGGAGTGGTTGTGGCAGGAGGTGTCGTGGTGGTTACTGGTGTTGTTGTGATTGCTGGGGTTGTGGCTTCCCCAGAGTTCTGGCTGGCCACTGGGTTTATGCTGACCACGGCCGTTATGGTTACCCCAGGCGTTGTAGTTGTTCTGGGCGTTGTGCTGGCTGATGACATTGTGCTTTTGCTAGGGGTCCTTTTGGCCTGCGGTGTTGTAGTTGCCGAATTTATTGTGTTTGTGTCTTCAGTCGTGGTTTCCCCAGAGTTTCTGGTGTGTCTTGGACTCACCTTGGTTGTAGGTATTATTGTTGTCTTGGGGGTTGTTGTGGCCTCAGTGGTCATGGCGTTTTCAGGCTTCAGTTTGGTGGCATGCTTTGTAGCTGTTCTAAGTATGGTTGTGGCCCCCGACATGGTGGTGGCCACTGGTCTTGTGGTGGCAGTAGTAGTCATTGTGGCCTGAGGTGTTGTAGTTTCCTCAGGTGTTGCAGTGTCCTCAGGTGTCATTATGACCTCTGGTATTTTGGTGGCCCGAGGCGTATTGGTAGCTCCAGGTGTCGTCGTTGCCTCAAGGGTCGTGATTATTCCGGTGCTCACGGTGTCCGCAGGGCTTGTGGTGGTGCCCGTGTACACAGTGAGCGTGGCTCAGCCAGTATCCTACCTTGCAGTATCGTTTCTGAGATGTGAGCGAGAACTTCCCTATTCCTATCAATTCTCTGGAATCCTTGTTCCTACGTCGCCTCCAGGTCACCCGCTCACGTGAGCTGACCACGCTTTGCTCCCCTCAGCTGCCCCACCTTACCCTCCCCATTTTCCCTTTGCTCCCTCCGGCTTTGCCCGTGTCCTTGCCCCCTCCACCCTCTCCTTTTGTCCAACTTACTGCTCACGCCCTCCACGTGCCCATTTGCACGTCCCTTGTGTGTGCACAGTGCTGCGGGTTGAGGATGCCCTTGGAGCCTTGCACAGGGATGATGCTGGCCAGGAGGACCAATTTTTGGCCTCCCCCTTGTCACTGCTGTCATCCTGGGCTGGAGTATCCCCATCCCTGTCCCTGTCTGGGCTCCCATCCCTGTCAATGTCCGTGTCCCCTTCCCTGTCCCCGTCCCCATCCCTGCCTCTGTCCCCCTTCTTGTCTCATTCCCATCCCTGTCTCCATCGTTGCCCTGTTCCCATTCCTGTTCCTGTCCCAGTCTCCATCCCTGTCCCCATCCCTGTCCCCACATCCCTGTCCCCATCCCTGTCCCTGTCTGGGCTCCCATCCCTGTCAATGTCCATGTCCCCGTCCCTGTCCCCGTCCCCATCCCTGCCTCTGTCCCCGTTCCTGTCCTCATTCCCATCCCTATCCTCATCCTTGCCCCAGTCCCATCCCTGTCCCCATCCGTGTCTCCATCCTTGTCTCTATCCCCATCCCCAATGTCCCCGTCCCCATCCCCGATGTCCCCATCCCCAGTGTCCCCATCCCCACCAGCACGGTGCCACCTCGGGTCCTGGAGGCCGATTCCCCCCAAACCTCCCCAACGCACCCCCCGAGCACCCCAAGGAGATGCCCCAGGGGATTCCCCCCCTCCTGCCCCCCACATCTGCATTTCGGTGCCCCCCAGCCGCGCTCCACTCACCCGCCACATCCCTGCAGAGGAGGAGGAAGAGGAGGAGGAAGGCCCAGGTGCAAGCCCCCATCTTGGTGCCCCCCAGCCCTGCGGTGCCGCCAGCAGCATCCCAGTGCAGAGCCATGCCCGGGGCATCAGTGGTGGTGGGGAACTTTGCCCCTCCGTGGGGAGGAGCCGCGCGTCCCCGCCTAGGGCTGCCCCGGGGCGGGCGGTTGTTGGGGGCGTGCAGCCGTGCCCAGACCCCTCGTGGGCACCACGACCCCCGAGCAGACCCCCCACACCCTCCCCGTTATCACCACCATCACCACTGCCACCACCACCCCGGGGGGCACGGCGGCGTCACGGGGAGGGGGCGTTCGCCCCATTCAAGGTGAACCTGACCCAAATTAGGGAGCAGGGGCTGTGGGGTCTGGTGGCCCACGGTGCTGGTGGGGACCCCCCCCAGCTGGACCCCAGAGGCTGCAGCCCCCAGGGGGGCCGGGATTAGGCAGTTCCCATCTCCACCCCCGTGTAGCTGGCATGGGGCCACAGGAAGGTGCGGCCGTGCCAGGCGGGGTGGCACCGCCAGAATATTTATTGCCTTTTGGGATGGGCACATGCAAAGCCAGGCGTCCCCCCCCCCCCGTCTCTGAGCTGGGCTCTGCAAACAGAGGCGTTTCCTCTTCATCAATAAGCAAACAAACGCGCCCCAGACCCGCCAAGCCCATTAGCAGTCACGTCTGCGCCGTCCTGGGCAGCTTCCAGCTGTGTTGGAGTTCTCCCAGATCAATTCCAGCCTTGGCTGGGTCTTTCCAGATTAATTCTAACCGTGTTTGGGTCTTGTGAGATTGTTTACAGCCTTGGCTGGGTCTTTCCAAATCGATTCCAACCATGGCTGGGTTTACTGAGATCATTTTCAGCCTTGGCTGGGTCTTTCCAGATTAATTCTAACCATTTTTGGGTCCTCTGAGATCATTTCCAGCCTTGGCTGGGTCTTTCCAAATCAATTCCAACCATGGTTGGGTTTTCCCTGATCATTTTCAGCCTTGGCTGAGTCTTTCCAGATTAATTCTAACCATGTTTGGGTCTTCTGAGATCATTTTCAGCCTTGGCTGGGTCTTTCCAGATCGATTCCAACCATGGCTGGGTTTACTGAGATTGTTTATAGCCTTGGCTGGGTCTTTCCAGATTAATTCCAACCATGTTTGGGTCTTGTGAGATTGTTTACAGCCTTGGCTGGGTCTTTCCAGATTAATTCTAACCATGTTTGGGTCTTCCCAGATCGTTTTCAGCCACAGCTGGGTCTTTCCAGGTTAATTCTAACCATGGTTGGATCTTCTGAGATTGTTTTCAGCCTCGGCTGGGTCTTTCCAAATCGATTCCAACCCTGGTTGGGTCTTCCCAGATCAATTCCAGCCCCGGTTGGGTCTTCCCAGCTCGATTCCAGCCCTCCCAACCATGACCCAAGCCCCCAGCCCAAGCACGCCCTTGGCTGTGCTCTCCCAACCCCAGCTGCCCACATTAATTTTCAGAAGACAACAAAAATACGTTAATAAATATAATTAAATATATTTCCACAGGGACAAGGCTTGTCCTGCTCCGGCCCAGGCGAAGCTTTGCAAGCAAGGATGGGACCTTGGTGCTATTGTGTCCTCTCCAGCGAGGGGTCCCCAAGGCCATGGGAGACCCCTCCTCTCTCACAGAAGAACCAGATCCAGCCTGTTTTTGCCCCAAAAATGAGAAATGCTGAGAGCAGGATGTTTTCCCACACAGCGAGGTCGGCGGTCGCTGCCACCCAAGCTGAGGGTCCTGTGTGGTGGGCGATGGAGGGCATCAAGGTGGTCTTGGCCCCTCCTCAAGCTGGTTTTGGGGGCCACTTCGCAGCTCACAGGGACACCACACCTTCTGCTTGCCCCTGTGGAGAGGGAAGGAGCATTGAGGCCAGCTCCGGGGTGGCCCGGAGAAGTCGTGGAGGCCCCGTCGCAAGTCTTCAAGACCAGGTTTGGCTTTGAGGAACCCGATGTGGTGTGAGACATCCCTGGATGGCTTGGACTGGGTGAGCTTCAAGGCTTCCTTCCATCCCGTCCCAACTCATCCCATCCCAACTCATCCCATCCCAACTCATCCCTTCCCAACCCATCCCTTCCCAACTCATCCCATCCCAACTAATCCCATCCCAACTCATCCAGTCATTGTGTCCCCTCCCAACCCATCCCATCCCATCCCATCCCATCCCATCCCATCCCATCCCATCCCATCCCATCCCATCCCATCCCATCCCATCCCATCCCAACTCGTCCCATCCCAACTCGTCCAGTCATTGCGTCCCATCCCATCCCAACTCATCCCGTCCCATGGCTCTACCACAGCCACCATCTTGGGCACCCACCAGCGCAGGAGGGTCCGCCACCTCCGCGTTGGTCCTATAGGAGCTGTTTGCGTAGGGACCTGGATGGGGAGAAGACTCCGGTGAGCTTCCATCAAGGGTGAGGGGCTTCTCCCCGTGAAGGGTCTGGGTTTGCCCCCACCGGGTCTCACCTTGACGTGGCGTCGAGCCTCTGCCGTTGACGTGGTAGATGCCGGTGGCACGAGCTTTGCGCTTGCCTTCTGGCCAGCTGTTGTCCTCACTGTGGAGCAAGGCCATGGGGTGGGATGGGGCCGAACCCTCCCACCCCAATGGGAAAAGCTGCCCCCTCCCCCAAAATGAGGCCAAGGGGTGCTTCTGAGGGTGCTGGACCTCCTCTCTGGACCACCCCTGGGTGCCCGCCCTGCTCCTCTCACCTGGTGCTGGGCGTTTTTCTCTTCCCCTGGGCCAAGCAGACGGAGAGGATGATGGAGAGGACGAGGAGGATGAGGAGGGTCAGCCCCAGCCCCAGCCCCACGCCCAGCCCCAGCCCCAGTTTGCTGATGTGGGTCTGGCAGCGGTCGCCGGAGGAGAGGAACCAGGGCACGTCGGGGCAGCTGTGGGAGAAGACACGGCATGGGAAGGGTCCTGGACACCCGGATCCGGCCCCGGGTGGTCATCGGGGGTCAGGATCCTTTGGGAGTCCCGCTGGGTTCCCAGGATCCTTCCCAGAGGTGGGGAGAAGATGGGAGAGCCAGCCCCATGTCCATGGGTTGGGGTCAAGGGTTGGGGGGTCAAGGATTGGGTTTTGGAGGACAAGGAATGGGTTTTGGGGTCAGTTGGGGTTTTGGAGGACAAGGAATGGGTTTTGGGGTCAAAAGCTGGGGGTTGGAGGTCAAGGGTTGGGTGTGGGGGTCAAAAGTTGTGATTTGCAAGTCAAGGGTTGGGTGTGGAGGGCAAGGACTGGGTTTGGGGGACAGAAGTTGGGATTTGTAGAGCAAGGGCTGGGTTTTGGGGGACAAAGATTGGATTTGGGTGGGTTAGAAGTTGGGATCTGAAGATTAATGATTGGATTTTGGAGGGCAAGGGCTGGGGTTTGGGGTTGAAAAGCTGGAATTTGGGTTCAAGGACTGGGGATGGGGTTCACAGCAGGGATAGGGCTTGGGGTGGGGGTAAGGGTTGGGTCCCAACGCTGCGACCAGAACCAGATTTGGGTTGGGACAAGGTTGGGCTCAGCACCAGACCCTGGCTATCGGACAGCGTTGGGCAGGTTGGGACCAACACGAGGGGCAAAATTTGGGGCTAAAGACCAAGATTTGGGGTCAAGGTCAGGCGGGCAGCGCTCACAAGCAGCGGGGCCCGTCCAGCGTCACCCGGCACAGCCCGGTGCCGCAGTCGATGGTGCCGGGGACGTTGAGGGTGCAGTTGGTGACGCAGAGGAGGCTGTTCTTCACCCGGTAGGGGTAGTAGAACTGGCTGAAGTTGGCCGGCGAGTACTTGCGGCAGAGCTCTGCAGGGGACGGTGACGCCCATCAGACCCCGTCCCCATCCCGCTCCCCACCACCGCCCCCCCCTGCCCGCGCTCACCGGTGGCGTTGAGCTCCGGCGCGGCGGCGAAAGCCCTCCGGGAGGCGAGCGCGCCGAAGCAGAGCCCTCCTGTAAGGGATTGGGGGGGTCACCACAGCCCCCCCTTGGTGCAAGAAATGGGGTGAGGGGGCCCGACCCTACGCCCCCCAGCACCCACCCGCTCCCTCGGTGCAGTTTTGGGGCTGGATGGCGGCGTTTGAGGCCTCCAGCAGCTCCCGAGTCCTCTGGCCGAGGCTGGCGTTGGCTTGGTCCCCGGCTGGAGGCTGCAGCAGGACTTTGTAGTTCACCACCACGCTGCCTGCCCTGGGGGGCACGGAGGGTGGGGGGTGAGGGACACGGGGGGGTCTCCTCGTCCGTTCCCATCCCCGTGCTCTTCATCCCTTTCTTCATCCCCTTCTTCATCCCCTACTTCATGCCCTTCATCATCCCCAGGCCCTTCTTCATCCCCATCCCATTCTTCATCCCCAGCCTCATCTTCATCCCAATGTCCTTCTTCATCCCCATCTTCCTCCTCAGCCTCATCTTCCTCCTCAGCCTCATCTTCATCCCCATGCTGCCCTTCTTCATCCCAACATCCTTCATCGCCATCTTCATCCCTGTCCCCAACCTCATCTTCATCCCAAGTCCTTCTTCACCCCCATCCCTATCTTCATCTTCATCCCCATCTTCAGGCCCTTCTTCATCCTCATCCCATTCTTCATCCCCATCCCATTCTTCATCCCCAACCTCATCTTCATCCCCATGTCCTTCTTTATCCCCACCTTCCTCCTCAGCCTCATCTTCATCCCCATGCCCTTCATCGCCATCTTCATCCTTGTCCCCAACCTCATCTTCATCCCAAGTCCTCCACCCCCATCCCTATCTTCATCCCCATCCCCATGCCCTTCATCCCCATCTTCCTCCCCATCCATCCCATCCTCATCCTCGCCTTGGCCACAAACTCACGTCAGAGCCAGCACCCGGGTGCCGCGGTAGCCGGAGACATTCCGGTAGACGCGATCCATCTGGGGAGGGGGAAGACACGTTGTCACCCGTCGCGACACGGGGCTGCCGTGGTGACACCGTCGCGGTGCCGGGGCACTCACCGTGCGGCTGAACTCATCGGCGAAGCTGCGGAAGGCGGCGGACGAGGGGTCCCCCATGTCCCCGGAGAAGCGCCGGTTGGTGACGCGCGCCATCAGTGCCACGCTGGGACCCAGCTCTTGGGGAGGAAGAGGAGGAGGAGGAGGAAGAGGAAGAGGTTGGTGAGGTCCCACAGCGCGTCCCCAAGGTTAGGGGGGGACAACGGGGGCATCCCCATCCTGCCTTACCTGCCGTGATGTTGATGGTCGAGGCCCCAAACTGGCAGCGGGCTCCGTCCACGTTGGGGGGACACAGGCAAACGGTCCCGGTCCAGTACCCCCCGTTCAGACAGGGGTCTGTGGGGAGAGGGGGGGGGGGTGTGGGTACTCCCCCTGCACCCCCCTTTTCCCACGGCCACCTCCCACCCGGCACAGTCAACGGGGTTGGAACGGGGAGAAAAGGCAACGCCGACGGCGTTGGGGTTGGGGCGGCCTCCGCCGAGGTCCACGGTGCTGCCGACCTCCACGGGGGGGCCTCCGAATTTCCTAGGGGAGCCCCGGGGAGCCGAAGGGCCACCAACCTGCGGTGGTAGGGACGGTGGTGGTGGTGGTGGTGGTGGCGGTGGTCCTCCTGGTGCTCCTCGGCGTGGCCTTGGTGGTAGGGCGAGCGGTGGTCGCGGCGGTGGTCGCGGTGGCGGTGGTGGCGGCACCTTGCCTCTCGCACCGGAGCCCTTCGAAGCCCGGGGGGCAATAGCACTCGGTGCCCACGGCCGTGCCCCCGTGCTGGCAGGCGGTGGCCTCGTCGCGGACGTCGCAGCGGCGTCCCGACAGCCCCGGGGGGCAGAGGCAGCGGTCGCCCACGGCGGTGCTGCCGTCGGCGCAGCGGGCGCCGGGGTCCGGCCTCTCGCAGGTGAGGCCGCTGAAGCCGGGGGGGCAGAGGCACTCGGTGCGGTTGGCCACGCCGCCGTTGAGGCAGGAGACTGCAAAAGGGAGGCCGGGTGGGCGACCTCCTCCTCCTCATCTTCATCCCCTCCAGGAGGTGACCACCCCCCACCCTCCTCCTCCTCCTCCTCCTCATCTTCATCCCCTCCAGGAGGTGCCCGGTGGGTGCAGCGGTGGGCTCCGTCCGGCCTCCCTCCCCAGGAGGCCCCCACCCAGGGACACCCCATTCCGTCCCCTCCTCCTCCTCCTCCGTCCGCCCCCACAAGACCCCAGGTTCCTCCTGACCAAGGGCAGGAGACCCCAACCCACCCCAAGGAGACCTCCTCCCGTTAAGGAGAACCCAACACCCCAAGGACCCCAAAACCCCAAAGACTCTCCTGACCCCAAGGACCCCAACACCCCAAGGACCCCAAAACCCCGAGGACCCCCACCCCAAGGACCCAACACCCCAAGAACCCCAACCCCAAGGACCCAATGTCCCAAGGACCCTCCCCACTCCAAGGACCCCAAAACCCCGAGGACCCCCACCCCAAGGACTCCAAAACCCCGAGGACCCCCACCCCAAGGACTCCAAAACCCCGAGGACCCCCACCCCAAGGACCCAATGTCCCAAGGACCCTCCCCACCCCAAGGATCCCCCAACCCCAAAGACTCCCCAACCCCAAAGACCTTCCCCACCCCAAGGATCCCCCACCCCAAGGACCCAATGTCCCAAGGACCCTCCCCACTCCAAGGACCCCTTGCCCCAAGGACCCCCCACCCCGAGGACCCCCCAACCCCAAAGACCTTCCCCACCCCAAGGACCCCCACCCCAAGGACCCCCACCCCATGACACCCACTGGCCGGAGGGTTGGACCCGTGCGGCAGGAAGAGGCAGATCATGGCCGTGACGGTGCTGTTGGTGACAGCAGTGACACCGGTGGTGCTGGGAGGGGGCGGGGGTGTCCCCGTGGTGGCCGTCACGTTGGGGGGGGCGGTCGGGGGGGTGACGTTGCTTTTGGGGGGGGTCGTGAGCGTTGCGTTGACTTCCCCACGCGTCGTCGCGTTGCTTTCCAAGGGCGTTGGCTCCGTGGTTTCGCTTTCTGGGGGGGCCGTGAGCGTCGTGTTGCTTTCTGGGGGGGTCACAACTGTGACATTGCTTCCCGGGGGGGACACGAGCGTTGTGTTTCTCCCTGGGGGGGTCACAAGCGTTGCGTTGACTTCCCCGTGTGTTGGCGGCGCGGTCGTTGCGTTGCTTTCCAAGGGCATTGGCACCGTGGTTTCGCTTTCAGGGGGGGCCAGAAGTGTGGTGTTGCCTCCTGGGGGGGTCACGAGTGTCGTGTTGCTTTCTGGGGGGGTCAGGACTGTCACATTACTTTCGGGGGGGGGCAGAAGTGTTGTAATCCTTGCTGGGGGGGTCACGAGCGTTGTGTTGACTTCCCCACGCGTCGTTGCGTTGCTTTCCAAGGGTGTTGGCTCCGTGGTTTCGCTTTCTGGGGGGGTCGTGAGCATTGTGTTGCTTTCAGGGGGGGCCGTGAGTGTTGTGTTGCTTTCTGGGGGGGGCAGAAGCATTGTATTCCTTGCTGGGGGGGTCACGAGCGTTGTGTTGACTTCCCCACGCGTTGTTGCGTTGCTTTCCAAGGGTGTTGGCTCTGTGCTTTCGCTTTCTGGGGGGGTTGTGAGTGTTGTGTTGCTTTCTGGGGGGGTCAGGACTGTCACATTACTTTCTGGGGGGGGCAGAAGTGTTGTAATCCTTGCTGGGGGGGTCACGAGCGTTGCGTTGACTTCCCCACGCGTCGTTGCGTTGCTTTCCAAGAGCGTTGGCTCCGTGGTTTCGCTTTTGGGGGGGGCCGTGAGCATCGTGTTGCTTCCCGGGGGGGTCACAACGGTGATGTTGCTTCCCGGGGGGGCTGTGGACGTCGTGTCACTTCCCGGGGTGGTCCCGAGCGTCGTGTTGACTCCCCCCCCTCTTGGCGTCGTGGTCGCGCCGTCGCTTTCCCGGCGCGGCGTCGCCGTCCCGTTGCTCGCCGGGGGGGTCCCGAAGGTGGCGTTTCCCTCGGGGGGGGCCGTGACCGGGGTCTCCCTTCCCCCTGCCGCCCCCCCCATCACCGTCACCGTCACCCCCCTCATCTCCTCCGTGGTGGCGGCGGTGGCACCCAAACACTCGCAGCGGGGCCCCCACGTCCCCGGGGGGCATCGGCAGGCGCCCCCCCCCAGGGTCCCCCCGTTGAGGCAAGAGGTGGGGGGCTCGGGGAGCTGGCACCTGGCCCCCCCAAAACCGGGGGGGCAGACGCAGGAGGTCCCGAAGGCCGTGCCCCCGTTGCGGCAGGCCCCCGAGGGGTCGGGGAGGTCGCAGAGGGGCCCCCCCAAGCCGGGGGGGCACAGGCACTTGGTGCCCACCGGGGTGCCCCCCCCGCGGCAGGCCCTGGTGGGCTCGGGGGTCTCGCAGCGGGTGCCGTTGAAGCCGGGGGGGCAGGCGCAGCCCCCCCCCACCGCCGTGCCGCCGTTCTGGCAGGGGGCTGCAAAGGGGGGGGGGGGGTGGCAGCGTGTGAGACCCCCGGGGGGGGGGCGTAGAGCGGCTGTGAACCCCCCCCGAAATGCACCTCAGAGGGTGGGGACCCCCCCCCCCTTAAGTCTGGCCAGGATCCCCCCACCCAAGGGGTCCCCTAAATGAGGAACCCCTTTAGCCAGGACCCCCCCTTACCCATAAATACCCCTTACCCAAGACCCCCCCCTTACCAAAGACCCCCCCTTACCCCAAAGACCCCCCCCTTACCCTAAAGACCCCCCCCTTTACCTAAAGACCCCCCCTTACCCAAGAATCCCCCTACCCAATGACCCCATTACCCAAAGACCCCCCCCCTTACCCAAGAATCCCCTTTACCCAGGACCCCCCCTTACCCAAAACCCCCTTACCCAAGACCCCCCCCCTTACCTTAAGACCCCCCCTTACCCAAAGGCCCCCCCTTACCCCAAAATCCCCATTACCCAAGCCCCCCCCCCCACCCAAATACCCCCCCTTACCCAAAAATCCCCTTACCCCAAAATCCCCTTACCCAAAGCCCCCCCCCAAACACCCCCTTACCCCAAATTCCCTTACTCACCCCCCCCTTACCCAAAGACCTCCCCCCCAAATTTCCCCCCCCCCCAGATTTCCCACCCCCCACTCACCCGAGGGCTCCGCAACGGGGACGAAGAGGAGGAGGAGGAAGAGGAGGGGGGGGGGGAGGAAGAGGAGGCAGCGGAGCAGCATCGTGCCGGGGGGGCCCCTTCTCCTACCGTCTCCACCGGGGGGGGGCCAGGTCTCGCCCCCCCTTTTATCGGGGAGCCCAAGGGTGGGCGGGGGCCGGCCCCGATAAGATTGGGGCGAGAGGCGGCGCCTCCCGGGGCGGTGCCCCCCCCCCACGCCTTGGCCCCAAATCTGGCCCCCCCCCCCCTATTACGTGTCCCCCCCCCCGTGGCTGTTGAGTCACCGGGGAGGGGGGCGGGAGGGGTTCGTGAGTGGCCTGGTCCCCCCCCCCCAAAAAAAAAAGTCCCTGTACACCCCAAAAAAGTCCTTGCCCCCCCCCAAAAAAAAGGCCTTGCCCCCCCCCAAAAAAAAGTCCTTGCCCACCCCCAAAATGTCCTTGCCCCCCCCCAAAAAAAAAGTTCCTTGTGCCTCCCAAAAGTCCCTGTTCCCCCCTCAAAATGTCCCCGTCCCTCCAACAAAGCCCCCCTCCCCCCTAAAAAATGACCCTGCCCCCCCCCTCCATCTTCTTGGGGTGTCCCAGTGCTCCCCAGTACAACCCAGTACATGCCCCCCCCACCAGGACTGAGCCACAGGGGTTGCCTCTTCCCCCCCCCCCCGATGTGATGGGGACCCCCCCAACCTGCTTTCCCCCCCCCAAATTCCCAAAGACCCCAAATTCCCAAGAACCCCCCCCAAATTCGGCGCACCCCCCCACCTCCTCCTCCTCCCCTCAAGGTGCTGGGACCCCTAAATACCCCCCCACACCCCCAAATATTCCCCCCCCCCCAAATTTCCCCCCCCCATTTTGGGTGTGCTCTGATTTAGGACCCACCCCCGATTAACGGAGCCAATTAGCCGGGACGAACGAGAGCAATTAATTTATTACAGGCCGGGGGGGGGCAAATAAATAATAAATAGAGGGAGGGGAGTGGTGGGGGGGGGCCCTGGGCACGGCCCGCGTGCCGGGGGCCCAGCCCCTGGTGGGGGGGGGGGCAGAGCCGTGGGGGGGTCTCCGCGCACTGTGGAGGGGTCCTCACGGCGGGGGTCTCAGCGAAGGTCTGGTGATGTGCATCTGGGGGGGGGGGAATAAAAGAGAGGGGGGGGGTTAGAGGGGTCTGGGGGGGGGTCTGAGGGGTGGGGGGGTCGGGTCTTTGAGGGGGGGGGGTGCACCCACCGGGATGTCGGTGTTCACAAGGTCCAGCGAGGGTGTGAAGCTCCGTACGCTGCCGCCTGTTGAGGATATTTTGGGGGGGGGGGGGGGGGATGGGGTGAGCAGCTGTGGGCCCCCCCCCACAGATGCTGACCCCCCCCACACCCCCCAACCCGGAGACCCCCCCCCCCGACCTGTGTTGGCGCCGTTGTTGATGAAGAGGAAGCCGTCGGGCGACGTCCAGGTGCAGCCGTCTTCCTCGTACCAGCTGTCCCCAGCGGTGGACGCAGCGTTCCTGGGGGGCAGCGCCAGGGGGCTCAGGGGGGGGCGGAGGGATGGGGGAGGGGCCTGTGCCCCCCCCCAGCATGCCCAGGTGTCCACCACCAACCCCATACGGAAGCAGAAGACCCCAAGGGTACGTACCCACCACCCAAGCTGCTTTGAGGCAAAGACCCCCAATTCAACCCAACTCAACTCAACTCAACCCAACTTAACCCAACCCAACTCAACTCAACCAACGCAACTCAACTCAACTCAACTCAACTCACTCAACTCAACTCAACCAACGCAACCCAACTCAACTCAACTCAACTCAACTCAACTCAACAAGCCCAACCCAACTCAACAGAACTCAACTCAACCCAACTTAACTCAACTCAATCCAACCAGTCCAACTCAACCCAACCCAATGCAACCCAACCCAACTCAACTCAACCCAACCCAACCCAATTGACCTGACCCAACTCAACTCAACCCAACTCAACCCAACTCAACTCAACCAACCCAACCCAATCTAACCCAACTTAACCCAACCAACCCAACTCAACTCAACGAAACCCAACCCAATTCAACCCAACTCAACCCAACCCACCCCAACAGTCCTGACAACTCAACTCAACCAATGCTACCCAACCCAACATGACCCCCTTCCAACTCAACCCAACCAACTGAACCATCCCAACCTAAATCAACCCAACCCAACCAACCCACCCTGACCCAACTCAACCCAACCAACCCAACATGACCCCACCCCAATGCCATGAACCAAATAACCCTAACCCAACTCAACCCAACCCAATATGACCCCATTCTAATTCAATCAACCCAACCATCCCAACCCTAGCTACCCAACCAAACTCAACCCAACCCAACGTGACCCAATCCCAAATCAGTGAACCAAACCATTCCAACCCAACTCAATCTAACTCAACTCAACCCAACAGACCCCACTCAACCCAACCCAACTCAACCCGACCCCAACTCAGCGAACCATCCCAACTCAACCCAACCCAACCCAACCCAACCCAACCCAACCCAACCCAACCCAACCCAACTCAACCATTCCTGCCCCTCTACCTTCTCCAATACTTCCTCTTCTTCGCCAGCAGCACGATGAAGACGATGCAGGCGATGAGCAGCACCGCGATCACCACCCCCAGCCCGGTGGCCACCTTGCTGATGCGCGTGGAGCACTGGCTGCCCATGTACCAGTAGAGCGACTCATCCCAGCAGCTATGGGGACAAGGAAAGGTCAGGCCCAGTGGTCCCACAGGGCCGGGGGGGGCCACAGAGGGACGCGTGGTGGCACTCACAAGCACTGTGGCCCGGCACGGGTGACGTGGCACAGGCCGTGGTTGCAGTTGATGGTGCCGGGCGTGTTGGCCGTGCAGTTGGTGACGCAGTAGAGGGTGTTGCTCACGTTCATCGCGTAGTAGTAGTCCTGGTAGCCGACGGGCGCCCGCTGCTGGCACAGGGCTGAGGAGGGGGCACGGGAGGGGGTCAAATGGAGTGGTGGGGTGCGTAGGGGCTGGTGGGGTGCATGGGGGGCTCAGGGGGCGTGTAGGTGGCGGGTGGGACTGATGGGGACGGGTGGGGTGCCTAGAGGGTGGTGGGATTTATAGGGGGCTAGTGGGGCTCGTAGCGGACTGGTGGGGCTCATGTAGGGTGGTGGGCTTCATGGGGGGCTGGTGGGGCTCATAAGGGGCTGGTGGGGCTCATGAGGGCTGGTGGGCTTCATGGGGGTCTTTTGGGTCTTATAAGGGTCTGTTGGGGCTCATGGGGGTCTTTTGGGCTTCATGGGGCTCATTGGGGTCTCTTGGGGCTCATTGGGGTTGAGTAGGGTGCGTAGGGTCTGGTGGGCTTCATGGGGGTCTTTTGGGGAATCATGGGGCTTGTGAGGCTCATAGGGGCTGGTGGGCTTCAAGGGGGTCTCATGGGGCGCGTAGGGGCTGGTGGGGTGCATGGGGGGCTCAGGGGGCGTATGGGGGTCTGTGGGGGCACCCCAGCCTCACCGTCAAGCGTAGAGGACTCCGTCATGTCCTTGATGACGGGGCTGTCCGACACCACAAGGCAGACGACGGCTGTGGGGGGAGAGAGGCTGTCAGAGACCCTTCCCCAGGGCCTCCCTTGGAGGTCGGGGGGCGAGGGGGGAGGACGGGGCACCCACAGGTGTCGTGCTGGCAGTCGCCCTGGCTTTCGGCAGTCTCCTTAAGCTTCGTCACCAGCTCCTGCGTCTTGTTCTGGAACTCCTCGGTCAGGTCGGGGCTGGCAACGGTGCTGAAGATGACCTCGTGGTCCACCTCGAGGCCGGTGCCCACGGGGAGGGTCACGGAGGCTCTGCGCACCCGGGCTCCCCCCCTGCTGGAGGTCGCCGGCCTGATGCTGAGGATCTTCACGCCCTGGTAGCCAGGCACGGAGCCGTAGATCTTGGCCATCTGCAAGGGCGAGGGGTGCCGTGAGGATGGGTCTGGTGTGGCCCGGCCTCCCTTTGTGTGGCCCGGCCTCCCCTTGCACAATCCGGCCTCCCCTTGTGCTCCCGGCCTCCTTTTATGCTCCCGGCCTCCCTTTGTGCTCCCAACCTCCCTTTGTGCTCCCGGCCTCCCCTCATGCATCCCGGCCTCCCCTCGTGCTCCCGGCCTCCTTTTATGCTTCTGGCCTCCTCTCGTGTCACCCGGCCTCCGCTTCTGCCCCCAGCCTCCCCTCGCTTAATCTGGTGTCCATTGGTGCTCCCGGCCTCCCCTCGTGCTCCCAAACTCCTCTCGCACAGCCTGGCTTCCCCTTGTGCTCCCGGCCTCCCCTCGCTCTCCCGGTGTCCGTTTGTGTTCCCGGCCTCCTTTTGTGCTCCCAGCCTCCCTTTATTCTCCCAGCCTCCCCTCTTGCAGCCTGGCCTCCCTTTGTGCTCCTGGCCTCTCTTTGTGCTCCCAGCCTCCCCTCGTGCTCCTGGCCTCTCTTTGTGCTCCTGGCCTCCATTTGTGCTCCTGGCCTCCCCTTGCACAGCCCAGCCTCCCTTCACGCTCCCGGCCTCCCCTTGCACACCCGGGCCTCACCTCCTGCCGAAAATGCTTCGCGAACCTCTCGTAGGCCTCCGAGAAGGGGTCCTGCAGCTCCTCCGTGTAGTTGAAGTTGGTGACGGTCACCACCAGCTCCACGTTGGCCACGATCGTCCCCTCGACGGCTGCGGGAGGCAGGAGGGAGGTGAGCACGGGGAGGCCGGGGGGAGGCCACGAGCAGGGGGGAGGCCGCGGGCTGGGCGGAGGCCGCACTTACGGATGTCGGTGTTGATGGAGGCGCTGGAGTACTCGCACTCGGGGCCGTAGAAGTCAAAGAGGCAGATGCACTTGATGCCATCGTAGGTGCCTCCATTCCGGCACACCACTGCGGGGAGAGCGGAGGTCACGGGGAGCCTCGGGGGGCACCCAAGGGTGGGGGTCCCATGAGGAGAGCCCAGGGAAAAGGGGAAGAATTGGAGGCTCGGGAGGAAGGATGGAGGAGGGAGGAAGGCGAGAGGAGGGAGGACGGGGGAGAGGTGGAGGCTGACCTGCGGGAGTGGTGGTGGTGGTGGTGGTTGGGGTGCTGGTGGTACTGGTGCTGGTGCTGGTGGTCGTTGGGGTGCTGGTGGTGGAAGTGACACCAGTGGAGGTGGTCTCAGTGGTGGTAGATGGAGAAGAAGTTAATCCAGACGTGGTGGAGGCCGTCGAGGAAGTCACGGGTGTGGAGGTGAGGCCTGAGGAGGTGCCTGGAGTTGTACTGGAGGCTGTGGAGGTCTCACCTGAGGTGGTGGAGGACAATGTGGAGGTCATGACAGTTGATGTGAGTCCTGTGGAGGTCCCTGGAGTGGTTGAGGAGGCCGTGGAGGTCTCTTGGGAGGTGGTGGAGGCCGTTGTGGAGGTCACAGGTGTGGAGGTGAGGCCTGAGGAGGTTCCTGGAGTTGTACTGGAGGCTGTGGAGGTCTCAGAAGAGGTGGTGGAGGCCACACTTGTGGTCAAAAGAGTGGAGGAAGAAGCAGTGGAGGTCTCTGAGGAGGTGGTGGAGGCCACAGTCGAGGTCACTGCTGTGGAGGTGAGGCCTGAGGAGGTGCCTGGAGTTGTACTGGAGGCCGTGGAGGTCTCAGATGACGTGGTGGAGGACAATGTGGAGGTCATGAGTGTTGTAGTGAGGCCTGTGGAGGTCCCTGGAGTGGTTGAGGAGGCCGTGGAGGTCTCTGAAGAGGTGGTGGAGGCAGCTGTGGAGGTCCCTGGAGTGGAGATGAGGCCTGTGGATGTTGCTGGAGTTGTGCTGGAGAAGGTGGAGGTCTCACCAGAGGTGGTGGAGGCAGCTGTGGAGGTCACCAGAGTGGAGGTGAGGCCAGTAGAGGTGCCTGGAGTTGTACTGGAGGCTGTGGAGGTCTCAGAAGAGGTGGTGGAGGCCACACTTGTGGTCAAAAGAGTGGAGGAAGAAGCAGTGGAGGTCTCTGAGGAGGTGGTGGAGGCCACAGTCGAGGTCACAGCTGTGGAGGTGAACCCTGTGGAGGTCAATGGTGTGGTTGAGGAGGCCGTGGAGGTCTCTTGGGAGATGGTAGAGGCAGATGTGGAGGTCACTGGTGTGGAGGTGAGGCCTGTGGAGGTTCCCGGAGATGTTGTGGATGCTGTGGAGGTCTCTGAGGATGTGGTGGAGGCCGTGGTAGAGGTCCCTGCTGTGGAGGTCAGGCCTGTGGAGGTGCCTGGAGTTGTACTGGAGGCCGTGGAGGTCTCAGCTGAGGTGGTGGAGGCCAGAGTTGAGGTCCATGCTGTGGAGGTGAGGCCTGAGGAGGTCCCTTGAGTGGTTGAGGAGAACGAGGTGGTCTCGGAAGAGGTGGTGGAGGCCACTGTGGAGGTCAATGGTGTGGGGGTGAGGCCTGTGGAGGTTTCTGGAGATGTTGTGGATGCTGTGGAGGTCTCTGAGGATGTGGTGGAGGCTGTGGTAGAGGTCCCTGGAGTGGAGGTCAGGCCTGTGGAGGTTCCTGGAGTTGTACTGGAGGCAGTGGAGGTCTCAGCCGAGGCAGTGGAGGCTGCTGTGGAGGTCACAGGGGTTGTAGTGATTCCTGTGGAGGTCCCTGGAGTGGTTGAAGATGCAGTGGAGGTCTCTGAGGAGGTGGTGGAGGCCGATGTGGAGGTCACCGGAGTGGAGACGATGGCTGTGGACGTGCCTGGAGTAGAAGAGGAGGCCGTGGATGTCTCAGCTGACGTGGTGGAGGCCACTGTGGAGCTCATGGCAGTAGATGTGAGTCCTGTGGAGGTCCCTGGAGTGGTTGAGGAGGCCGTGGAGGTCTCTTGGGCTGTGGTAGAGGCCATTGTGGAGGTCAATGCTGTGGAGGTGAGGCCTGAGGAGGTCCCTGGAGTGGTTGAGGAAACCGAGGAGGTCTCGGAAGAGGTGGTGGAGGCCGCTGTGGAGGTCACAGGGGTTGTAGTGATTCCTGTGGAGGTCCCTGGAGTTGTTGAAGATGCAGTGGAGGTCTCTGAGGAGGTGGTGGAGGCCGTTGTGGAGGTCACAGGCGTGGAGGTGAGGCCTGTGGATGTTGCTGGAGTTGTGCTGGAGACAGTGGAGGTCTCACCAGAGGTGGTGGAGGCAGCTGTGGAGGTCACCAGAGTGGAGGTGAGGCCAGTAGAGGTGCCTGGAGTTGTACTGGAGGTCATGGAGGTCTCAGAAGATGTGGTCGAGGCCGATGTGGAGGTCACAGGTGTGGAGGTGAGGCCTGAGGAGGTGCCTGGAGTGGTTGAGAAGGCTGTGGAGGTCTCTGAGGAAGTGGTAGAGGCCACAGTGGAGATCACTGGTGTGGAGGTCAGGCCTGTGGAGGTCATCGGTGTGGTTGAGGAGGCTGTGGATGTCTGTGGGGAGGTTGAAGAGGCCGTTGTGGAGGTCTCCAGAGTGGAGGTGGAGGCCGTGGAGGTCTCAGATGAGGTGGTGGAGGCCACTGTGGAGGTCACAGATGTGGAAGTGAGGCCTGTGGAGGTCCCTGGAGTAGTTGAGGAGGCCGTGGAGGTCTCTTGGGAGATGGTAGAGGCAGATGTGGAGGTCAAGGGTGTGGAGGTGAGGCCTGTGGAGGTTCCTGGAGTTGTACTGGAGTCCGTGGAGGTCTCTGAGGAGGTGGTGGAGGCCGAAGTTGAGGTCCATGCTGTGGAGGTGAGGCCTGAGGAGGTCCCTTGAGTGGTTGAGGAGAACGAGGTGGTCTCGGAAGAGGTGGTGGAGGCCTCTGTGGAGGTCACTGGTGTGGATGTGAGGCCTGTGGAGGTTCCTGGAGTGGTTGAGGAGGCCGTGGAGGTCTCTGAGGATATGGTGGAGGCCGTGGTAGAGGTCACTGGAGTGGACGTCAGGCCTGTGGAGGTCAATGGTGTGGTTGAAGAGACTGTGGAGGTTTCTGAGGTGGTTGTGGAGGCCGTGGTAGAAGTCCCTGGAGTGGGGGTGAGGCCTGTGGAGGTGCCTGGAGTTGTGCTGGGTGCCGTGGAGGTCTCAGAAGATGTGGTCGAGGCTGATGTGGAGGTCAAAGGAGTGGAAGTGAGGCCTGTGGATGTGTCTAGCGTGGTTGAGGAGGCCGTGGAGGTCTCTTGGGTAGTGGTAGAGGCTGTTGTGGAGGTCACGGGTGTGGAGGTGAGGCCTGTGGAGGTCCCTTGAGTTGTACTGGAGGCAGTGGAGGTCTCAGCTGACGTGGTGGAGGCTGCTGTGGAGGTCATGGGGGTTGTAGTAAGGCCTGTGGAGGTTCCTGGAGTGGTTGAGGAGGCCGTGGAGGTCTCAGCTGAGGTGGTGGAGGCCACACTTGTGGTCAAAAGAGTGGAGGAAGGAGCAGTGGAGGTCTCTGAGGAGGTGGTGGAGGCCACAGTCGAGGTCACTGCTGTGGAGGTGAGGCCTGTGGAGGTCAATGGTGTGGTTGAGGAGGCCGTGGAGGTTTCAGAGGATGTGGTGGAGGCCGTGGAGGTCTCCTGGGAGGTGGTGGAGGCGATTGTGGAGGTCACTGGAGTTGTGGTGAGGCCTGTGGTGGTCCCTGGAGTTGTACTGGAGGCCGTGGAGGTCTCACCTGAGGTGGTGGAGGCTGCTGTGGAGGTCACGACAGTTGATGTGAGTCCTGTGGAAGTCCCTGGAGTGGTTGAGGATGCAGTGGAGGTCTCTTGGGGGGTGGTGGAGGCCGTTGTGGAGCTCATGGGTGTGGAGGTGAGGCCTGAGGAGGTTCCTGGAGTTGTACTGGAGTCTGTGGTGGTCTCAGATGATGTAGTGGAGGACAATGTGGAGGTCATGGGGGTAGTAGTGAGGCCTGTGGAGGTTCCCGGAGATGTTGAGGATGCTGTGGAGGTCTCTGAGGTGGTTGTGGAGGCCGTGGTTGAGCTCCCTGGAGTGGTGCTGAGGCCCGTGGAGGTCAATGGAGTGGTTGAAGAGACTGTGGAGGTTTCTGAGGATGTGGTGGAGGCCGCTGTGGAGGTCACGGGCGTGGAGGTGAGGCCTGAGGAGGTTCCTGGAGTTGTGCTGGAGGCCGTGGAGGTCTCACCAGATGTGGTGGAGGCAGCTGTGGAGGTCAAAGGAGTGGAGGTGAGGCCTGTGGAAGTGCCTGGAGTTGTACTGGAGGCCGTGGAGGTTTCAGCTGAGGTGGTCGAGGCCGATGTGGAGGTCACAGGGGTTGTAGTGATTCCTGTGGAGGTCCCTGGAGTTGTTGAGGAGGCCGTGGAGGTCTCTGAGGAGGTGGTGGAGGCCACAGTGGAGGTCCCCAAAGTGGAGGTGAGGCCTGTGGATGTTGCTGGAGTTGTGCTGGAGACGGTGGAGGTCTCACCAGAGGTCGTGGAGGATGATGTGGCGGTCACTGGTGTGGTTGAGGAGGCTGTGGAGGTCTCGGAAGAGTTGGTGGAGGCCGTGGTAGAGGTCACAGCTGAGGATGTGAGGCCAGTGGAGGTTCCTGGAGTTGTACTGGAGGGAGTGGAGCTCTCTGAGGAGGTGGTGGAGAACGTTGTGGAGGTCACGGGGGTTGTAGTAAGGCCAGTGGTGGTTCCTGGAGTAGTTGAGGAGGCCGTGGAGGTCTCTGAGGAGGTGGTGGAGGTAGTGGTAGAGGTCCCTGGAGTGGAGGTGAGGCCTGAGGAGGTTCCTGGAGTTGTACTGGAGGCTGTGGAGGTCTCAGCTGAGGTGGTGGAGGCCACACTTGTGGTCAAAGGAGTGGAGGAAGAAGCAGTGGAGGTCTCTGAGGAGGTGGTGGAGGCCACAGTCGAGGTCACAGGTGTGGAGGTGAGGCCTGTGGAGGTCAACGATGTGGTTGAGGAGGCTGTGGATGTCTGTGGGGAGGTTGTAGAGGCCGTTGTGGAGGTCTCCAGAGTGGAGGTGGAGGCCGTGGAGGTCTCAGCTGATGTGGTGGAGGCAGATGTGGAAGTCAAAGGTGTGGAAGTGAGGCCTGTGGAGGTCCCTGGAGTGGTTGGGGAAACCGAGGAGGTCTCTGAGGAGGTGGTGGAGGCTGTGGTAGTGGTCCCTGGAGTGGAGGTCAGGCCTGTGGAGGTTCCTGGAGTTGTACTGGAGGCCGTGGATGTCTCTTGAGTGGTGGTGGAGGCCACGGTTGAGGTCTCTGCTGTGGAGGTGAGGCCTGAGGAGGTGCCTGGAGTTGTTGAGGAGGCCATGGAGGTCTGTGGGGAGGTTGTAGAGGCCGTGGTGGAGGTCTCCAGAGTGGAGGTGGGTCCAGGGGAGGTTCCTGGAGTTGTGCTGGTGGCTGTGGATGTCTCTGGGGAGGTTGTAGAGGCCACAGTCGAGGTCAGGATTGTTGAAGTGAGGCCTGTGGAGGTCTCAGATGAGGTTGTCGAGGCCACTGTGGAGGTCACAGGTGTGGAGCTGAAGCCTGTGGAGGTTCCTGGAGGGGTTGAGGATGCAGTGGAGGTCTCAGCTGAGGTGGTGGAGGCCGCTGTGGAGCTCATGGGTGTGGAGGTGAGGCCTGAGGAGGTGCCAGATGTTGTACTGGAGGCCGTGGAGGTCTCAGTTGATGTGGTTGAGGCCGATGTGGAGGTCAAAGGAGTGGAGGAGAGGCCTGTGGAGGTGCCTGGAGTGGTTATAGAGGCTGTGGAGGTCTCGGAAGAAGTGCTGGAGGCCACAGTGGAGGTCAGTGGTGTGGAGGTCAAATCTGTGGAGGTTCCTTGACTTGAACTGGTGGTTGCGGAGGTCTCAGCTGAGGTGGTGGAGGCTGCTGTGGAGGTCATGAGTGTTGTAGTGAGGCCTGTAGAGGTCCCTGGAGTGGTTGGGGAAACCGAGGAGGTCTCTGAGGAGGTGGTGGAGGCCGTGGTAGTGGTCCCTGGAGTGGAGGTGAGGCCTGAGGAGGTTCCTGGAGTTGTACTGGAGGCCGTGGAGGTCTCAGCTGAGGTGGTGGAGGCCACACTTGTGGTCAAAAGAGTGGAGGAAGAAGCAGTGGAGGTCTCTGAGGAGGTGGTGGAGGCCACAGTCGAGGTCACTGCTGTGGAGGTGAGGCCTGAGGAGGTTCCTGAAGTTGTACTGGAGGCTGTGGAGGTCTCAGCTGAGGTGGTGGAGGCTGATGTGGAGGTCAGAGGAGTGGAAGTGAGGCCTGAGGAGGTCCCTGGAGTGGTTGAGGAGGCTGTGGAGGTCTCGGGAGAGGTGGTGGAGGCCACAGTGGAGGCCACAGCTGTGGATGTGAGGCCAGTGGAGGTGCCTGGAGTTGTACTGGAGGCTGTGGAGCTCTCTGAGGAGGTGGTGGAGGCCACAGTTGAGGTCAAAGGAGAGGAGGTGAGGCCTGTGGTGGTCCCTGAAGTAGAGGTGGAGGCCGTGGAGGTCTCGGATGAGGTGGTGGAGGCCGCTGTGGAGGTCACCAGTGTTGAAGTGAGGCCTGTGGATGTTCCTGGAGTTGTACTGGAGGCTGTGGAGGTCTCAAATGCAGTTGTCGAGGCCACTGTGGAGGTTACAGGTGTGGAGGTGAAGCCTGTGGAGGTTTCTGGAGTGGTTGAGGAGGCTGTGGAGGTCTCTGAGGAGGTGGTGGAGGCAGCTGTGGAGGTCATGGGGGTTGTAGTGAGGCCTGTGGAGGTGCCTGGAGTGGTTGAGGAGGCCGTGGAGGTCTCAGAAGAGGTGGTGGAGGCCGCTGTGGAGGTCACATCTGAGGATGTGAGGCCAGTGGAGGTGCCTGGAGTTGTACTGGAGGCTGCGGAGGTCTCCTGGGAGGTGGTGGAGGCAACTGTGGAGGTCAAAGGAGTGGTTGTGAGTCCTGTGGAGGTCACTGAAGTGGTGGTGAGGCCTGTGGTAGTCCCTGGAGTTGTACTGGAAGCTGTGGAGGTCTCAGCTGAGGTGCTGGAGGCCGATGTGGAGGTCAAAGAAGTGGAGGTCAGGCCTGTGGAGGTGCCTGAAGTTGTGCTGGAGGCTGTAGATGTTTCCTGGGAGGTGGTGGAGGCAGATGTGGAGATCACCGTTGTGGATGTGAGGCCAGTGGAGGTTCCTGGAGTTGTACTGGAGGCCGTGGAGGTCTCAGCTGAGGTGGTGGAGGCCAAACTTGTGGTCAAAGGAGTGGAGGAAGAAGCAGTGGAGGTCTCTGAGGAGGTGGTGGAGGCCACAGTGGAGGCCACAGCTGTGGAGGTGAGGCCTGTGGAGGTCCCTGGAGTGGTTGAGGAGGCTGTGGAGGTCTGTGGGGAGGTTGTAGAGGCTGTTGTGGAGGTCTCCAGAGTGGAGGTGGGTCCAGGGGAGCTTCCTGGAGTTGTGCTGTTGGCCGTGGAGGTCTCTGGGGAGGTGGTGGAGGCTATGGTAGAGGTCCCTGGAGTGGTGGGGAGGCCTGTGGAGGTCACTGAAGTGGTTGAGGAGGCCGTGGAGGTGTCAGAGGAGGTGGTGGAGGCCACAGTCGAGGTCAAAGGAGTGGAGGTGAGGCCTGTGGTGGTCCCTGGAGTAGAAGTGGAGGCCGTGGAGGTCTCTGAGGAGGTGGCGGAGGTTGTTGTGGAGGTTACGGGTGTAGAGGTGAGGCCTGTGGAGGTTTCTGGAGTGGTTGAGGATGCAGTGGAGGTCTCTGAGGTTGTGGTGGAGGCCATGGTAGAGGTCCCTGGTGTGGAGGTCAGGTCTGTGGAGGTTCCTGGAGTTGTACTGGAGGACGTAGATGTTTCCTGGGAGGTGGTGGAGGCAACTGTGGAGGTCACCAGAGTGGAGGTCAGGCCTGTGGAGGTGCCTGGAGTTGTACTGGAGGCAGTGGAGGTCTCAAATGCGGTTGTGGAGGCTGCTGTGGAGGTCATTGTTGTGGATGTGAGGCCTGTGGATGTTCCTGGAGATGTTGAGGAGGCCGTGGAGGTCTCTGGTGTGGTGGTGGAGGCCACAGTCGAGGTCACCACAGATGAAGTGAGGCCTGTGGAGGTCTCAGAAGTAGAGCTGGAGGTCGTGGAGGTCTCTTGTGAGGTGGTGGAGGCCACTGTGGAGGTCACAGGTGTGGAGGTGAGGCCTGTGGAGGTTTCTGGAGTGGTTGAGGAGGCCGTGGAGGTCTCGGAAGAGGTGGTGGAGGCTGCTGTGGAGGACAGAGCTGTGGATGTGAGGCCAGTGGAGGTGCCTGGAGTTGTACTGGAGGCTGTGGAGGTCTCCGAAGAGGTGGTGGAGGCCACAGTCGAGGTCAGTGTAGCTGAAGTCGGGCCTGTGGTGGTCCCTGAAGTGGAGGCTGAGGATGTAGAGGTCTCTTGGGAGGTGGTGGAGGCTGTTGTGGAGGCCACAGGAGTGGAAGTGAGGCCTGTGGAGGTGCCTGGAGTGGTGGTTGAGGCCGTGGAGGTCAATGAGGAGGTGGTGGAGGCCATGGTGGAGGTCTCCGGAGTGGAGGTGGGACCAGGGGAAGTTCCTGGAGTTGTACTGGAGGCCGTGGAGGTCTCTGGGGAGGTTGTAGAGGCCACAGTCGAGGTCAGGATTGTTGAAGTGAGGCCTGTGGAGGTCTCTGGAGCAGAGGTGGAGGCTGTGGAGGTCTCAGAAGAGGTGGTGGAGGCCACAATCGAGGTCATCGTAGTTGAAGTCAGGCCTGAGGTGGTCTCTGAAGTGGAGGCCGAGGCGGTGGAGGTCTCACCAGAGGTGGTGGAGGCTGTTGTGGAGGTCACGGGTGTGGAGGTGAGGCCTGTGGAAGTCCCTGGAGTCGTACTGGAGGCCGTGGAGGTCTCCGAGGAGGTGGTGGAGGCCGTTGTGGAGGTTCCCGAAGTGGAAGTGGGATCAGGGGAAGTCCCTGGAGTTGTACTGGAGGCCATGGAGGTCTCAGGTGAAGTGGTGGAGGCCCCTGTGGAGGTGACAAGAGTTGAAGTGGGGCCCGTGGAGGTTCCTGAAGATGTTGAGGAGGCCGAGGATGTCACTAAAGAGGTTGTAGAGGCCACTGTGGAGCTCACAGGGCTCGTAGTAAGGACTGTGGAGGATTCTGGAGCTGTACTGGAGGCCGTGGAGGTCTCGGATGTGGTTGTAGAGGCCACAGTCGAGGTCATTGTCGTTGAAGTCAGGCCTGAGGTGGTCTCTGAAGTGGAGGCCGAGGACGTGGAGGTCTCCTGAGAGGTGGTGGAGGCCACAGTGGAGGTCAGTGGTGTGGAGGTGAGGCCTGTGGAGGTCCCTGGAGTAGAGGTGGAGGCCGTGGAGGTCTCTGAGGACGTGGTGGAGGCCGCAGTTGAGGTCAGTGTAGCTGAAGTCAGTCCTGCGGTGGTCCCTGAAGTGGAGGCTGAGGCCGTGGAGGTCTCTTGGGAAGTGGTGGAGGCCGATGTGGAGGTCACAGCTGTGGAGGTGAGGCCTGAGGAGGTTCCTGGAGCAGAAGTGGAGGCCGTGGAGGCTTCTTGGGAGGTGGTGGAGGCCGTGGTGGAGGTCTCCAGAGTGGAGGTGGGACCAGAGGAAGTTCCTGGAGTTGTACTGGAGGCCGTGGAGGTCTCTGGGGAGGTTGTAGAGGCCACAGTCGAGGTCAGGATTGTTGAAGTGAGGCCTGTGGAGGTCTCTGGAGCAGAGGTGGAGGCCGTGGAGGTCTCCTGAGAGGTGGTGGAGGCCCCTGTGGAGGTCACAAGAGTTGAAGTGGGGCCCGTGGAGGTTCCTGGAGATGTTGAGGAGGCCGTGGAGGTCTCGGCTGAGGTTGTGGAGGCCACAGTCGAGGTCGTCGTAGATGGATTTGGGCCTGTGGTGGTCCCAGAAGTGGAGGCCGAGGCTGTGGAGGTCTCAGGTGAGGTGGTGGAGACCACACTTGTGGTCAAAAGAGTGGAGGCCGAGGCCGTGGAGGTCTCTGAGGAGGTTGTAGAGGCCACAGTCGAGGCCAGGATTGTCGAAGTGAGGCCCGTGGAGGTCCCTGGAGACTCACTGGAGGCCCACGTGGTGGTGATGGTGGAGGCTGTCGTGGAGGCCGCTGTGGAGGTGAGGCCAGCAGAGCTCAGGGGGGGGGTTGAGGCCGCCTTGGTCCTCGTGAGGCTGCCCTGGAGGCCGGCGCGGCCTCCGCTCCCCCCCCCGGGGCCGTTGTCCCCACCCCCCACCCCCACCCCCCGTTACCTCCCCCCACGGCCTCCCCACGCCCAGCGAGGCTTCAGCCTCAACTCTTCCTCCTCCTCCTCCTCCTTCTCCCCCTCCTCCTCTTCCTCCTCTTCCTCGTCTTCCTCCTCTTCCTTGTCCTCCTCCTCTTCCTCCTACGCCTCTCCCTCCTCATCTTCCTCATTCTCCTCGTCTTCCTCATCCTCCTTGTCCTCCTCCTCCTCCTTCTCCTCTTCCTCCTCTTCCTCGTCCTACTCATCCTCCTCCTCCTCTTCCTCCTACGCCTCTCCCTCCTCCTCGTCCTCATCCTCCTCATCTTCCTCATTCTCCTCATCTTCCTCATCCTCCTCGTCCTCCTCCTCCTCATCCTCCTCATCCTCCTTGTCCTCATCTTCTCTTCATCCTCCTCATCCTCATTTTCATCCTCCTCCCTGCCCTCCTCATTCTCCTCTTCATCCTCCTCCTCCTCTTCCTCTTCATCCTCTCTTCATCCTCCTCCTCATCCTCCTCCTCCTCCTCCACATCCTCCTCCTCATCATCATCCTCCTTGTCCTCGTCCTCCTCTTCCTCTTCATCCTCCTCATCCTCTTCCTCCTCCTCCTTGTCCTCACCCTCCTCCTTCTTCTCCTCATCCTCCTCCTCATCATCCTCCTCGTCCTCCTCATCCTTGTCCTCCTCCTCCTCCTCCTCATCATCCTCATCCTCTTCCTTGTCCTCATCCTCCTCATCCTTCTCATCCTCCTCACCCTCATCTTCCTCCTCATCCTCATCCTCCTCCACATCCTCCTCCTCCTCCTCATCCTCCTCCTCGTCCTCGTCCTCCTCTTCCTCTTCATCCTCCTCCTCGTCCTCCTCATCTTCCTCCTCCTTGTCCTCATCCTCCTCCTCCTCATCATCATCCTCATCCTCTTCCTTGTCCTCATCCTCCTCCTCCTCACCCTCCTCATCCTCCTCCTCATCCTCCTTGTCCTCACCCTCCTCTTCCTCTTCATCCTCCTCATCCTCATCTTCCTCCTCATCATCCTCCTTGTCCTCATCCTCCTTGTCCTCGTCCTCCTCATCTTCCTCCCCGTCTTCCTCCACATCCTCCTCCACATCCTTGTCCTCCTCCTCCTCCTCCTCCTCCTCCTCCTCGTCCTCCTCGTCCTCCTCCTCCTCTTCATCCTCCACATCCTCCTCCTCCTCCTCACCCTCCTCATCATCCTCCTTGTCCTCGTCCTCCTCATCCTCCTCATCCTCATCTTCCTCCTCATCTTCCTCCACATCCTCCTCCACATCCTTGTCCTCCTCATCCTCCTCATCCTCTTCCTCGTCCTCCTCCTCCTCCTCATCATCCTCATCCTCTTCCTCGTCCTCATCCTCTTCATCCTCCTCCTCCTCTTCATCCTCCTCGTCCTCCCCATCCTCCTCATCCTCCTCATCCTCATCTTCCTCCACATCCTCCTCCACATCCTCCTCCACATCCTCTTCCTCCTCCTCCTCCCCATCCTCCCCATCCTCCTCATCCTCCCCACGTCCCCCCCCTTGTCCCCGTGTCCCCCCCCGTGTCCCCCCCCGTCCCCTACCTGCCAGCAGCAGCCACCCCGCCAGCAGCCTCCCCGCCATGGAGGCCGTGGTGGAGGCCGGGAGCAGCCGCAGGCGGGGGAGGCCGCGGCCTTTATGGGCGCCGGGGAGGCCGCGACCTTTGTCCCCCCCCCCCCCCCACCCCGAGGAAGGTGACAACACGGTGACAATGCGGTGACAGTGACGACACCCGGCGGGGACGTGACGGGGACGGGGTGGCACCGGGGTGGCACCGGGGGAGGGGGTGGGGGGGGGGACACACACACGGGGTGGGGGACACACGGGGTGGGGACAGATGGGTGGGGGGGGTGTTGGGGACACTTGGGGACACTTGGGGACACTTGGGGACATTGGGACATTGGGATGGGGGTGGGGGACATTTGGGGACATCAAGATGTGGGGTGGGGGCATTGGGGACACTTGGGGACATTGGGATGGGGGCAGGGGGGGTGTTGGGGGCATTTGGGGACATTGGGACAGGGACATGGGGACTGGGGGGGGGTATTGGGGACACTTGGGGACATTGGGATGGGGGTGGGGACATGGGGAGGGGGGGCATCATTGGGGACACTTGGGGACATTGGGATGGGGACTGGGGACATGGGGACATGGGGTGGGGGCATTGGGGACACTTGGGGACATTGGGATGGGGGTGGGGGACACTTGGGGACATCAAGAGGTGGGGTGGGGGCATTGGGATGGGGACATGGGGATGGGGGGGCATCATGGGGGACACTTGGGGACATTGGGGACATGGGGTGGGGACATGGGGACATGGGGTGGGGGCAGGGGGGGTGTTGGGGACATTGTGGACACTTGGGGACATTGGGATGGGGATGGGGGACATGGGGACACTTGGGACATGGGGACATTGGGGACATCCAGACATGGGGTGGGGGCACTGGGATGGGGACAGAGGGGTTGTTGGGGACATGGGGACACTTGGGGACATTGGGTTGGGGACATGGGGAATTTGGGGACATTGGGGACATTGGGATGGGGATTGGGGACATTGGGTTGGGGACATTGGGGGACGGGGATATGGGGACATCGGGATGGGGACATTGGGGACATCAAGACCTGGGGTGGGGGCATTGGGGACATTGGGGACATTGGGATGGGGATTGGGGACATTGGGGCCATGGGGACACTTGGGGACATTGGGGTGGGGATTTGGGGACATCAAGACATGGGGGGGGGACACTGGGATGGGGATTAGGGACATGGGGACACTTGGGGACATGGGGACGTTGGGGTGGGGACAGGGGGACTTTGGGGACATTGGGGACACTTGGGGACATGGGGACATTGGGGCCAGGGAGAATTTGGGGACATTGGGGTGGGGCCATGGGGACATCAAGACGTGGGGGGGGGACGCTGGGGACATTGGGGCCATTGGGGACATTGGGGTGGGGACATTTGGGGGATGGGGGGGGACATTTGGGGACACTTGGGGACATTTGGGACATGGGGGGGGCACTTTGGGGTCCTGTCACCCTGGGGTGCCCCCCCCCCGGCCACCCCAGTCCCGTTGTCCCCCAGTGCCACCAGTGCCACCAGTGCCACCAGTGCCCCCCCCCCCGTTGCCACCACAAACAGGGCGGGGCCGCAGCCGCTCCCGGCGGTGACGCTGGTGGCACCCATGGGTGGGGGGGGGAGGGGGGAGGGGCGGCACCCATGGGTGGGG